>NC_030681.2:8953481-9253481 GCF_000004195.4 Xenopus tropicalis | reverse complement strand
TATGTACTTTACTGATGTACCAAACTGACACTGCTACTTACCTAAACCTTGTTGACAAATATCAAAACGTGTTGCTCCACTGGTAATGAATTCGGGGTTGGGATGGATTTCCTGTGAGCAATGAAAATGTTATTGTGCTATAAATGTGGCCCTGCTGCCCCGTATATATCCCTAATGCATGTCAGGCTTACAGCAATATCCCCGTTAATGTAATCCCTGCAATACAGTTGTTTAGCATCACTCTATATATATATATATATATTTTGAGTAATGTTACCAAGGAGTTCCATGACCATATAAAAGCACAAGACCAAAGACCGAGTGCTTTTATACAGGTCGTGGAACTCCATAATATTCTTATATTTTACAACAGGGGGTACATTATTTATTATAATACACAAGTATCAATGAGTCATGTGACACGAATAACATCACTATTATTTATAGGATATTCATGGCTCTTGTGTATTATATATATATATATATATATATATATATATATCCCCTTTAAAGAAATACAGTTTATGAACACAAACATGTGTGTTCAGAAACAGAAAAGGGTAAATCGTTGAGATGTAATTACTTACTTTTTAGCCTGAGGAGACTCCCCTTTAAAAAGTACAAGTGCAAAGTACCCAGTATCCCCTGTGCAGAATCAGACTTGGCACATTTGCAGTAAAAATATTGTCAGAAATGTTCTGTGCTCTGTATGTGCTAAGTCTGATCCATTTGACACAATGGAGGCAGAACACTTTGCCCCCTAAGTAGGTGCCATTTATAAAATAGAGGAGGACCAGCCTGGGATAGGAGGTAAGTGACTGAGTCACTGGGGGTGCCTAAATAATGCCCCCAGTAATTATGTTTTCTTCTCCATTTAATAACTTTAACTCTAATGCAAACTCTAATGCTGTTATATTCTTACCGACGGTCTCAGCCAGACAATTCCTTTTGCTCTATTTGATTCCGGTCCCAGTATCTTGGACCCAAGTGAGGCTTGGCTTGCAGGGAATTCCTTGTCCTCAAAGGGAGGATTAGGCGGCAGGCACTGCGCTCTCAGCTGCTCATAATCCTGCCCTAAGTGTTTTTTAGGGTTTTGTTTGATGCCTTCAGGTTGTGCCATGTCTCTATCAGTGATGCCAGCTGTGTTGTATCTGTGCTAAGTGTGTGCCGGTCTGTGCCCTCTCTGTGCTAGGTGAGTGCCAGTCTGTGCCGTATGTGTGCTAGGTGTGTGCCAGTCTGTGCAATGATGACTGAGCTGTGCCAGGAGAGGTATAAATCGTCAGTCCTGCCCTTCCTATTGGAGGAGCCCAAATGCCTCTAGGGCTAAACAATACCAGTGAAATGCTATGGGCGTCAGTAAATATACATAAGAGAGTAGCACAAATCTTATTTTTATTAAGTTACATTCCTAATGTTAATTTTATGTCAATAATGAATTATGTGACTAGAAATCATTACATCTGTTTGCTAGAAATCCTTATCCAGCCCCATGATCCAACATTGCCATTTCTCATAGGTTCCCATTTAAACAAACAATTCTGCATTTGTGATATGGATTTTTTCCTCTCGGTATTAATAAAACAGCACCTGGTACTTGATAGAGAACATCATGTTAAATACATATTTGTGGCAAAACAATCATATTTCTTCATGATATATACATTTTTTTGGTAGTTTTTTAGTTTACAGAAAACCCTGCATTCAGAAAATCACAGATTCCAAATTCTGCATTACATCTCATACCTGTACTTCATGCTGAGTATGGGACCTGCTTGCAAAATGGAGGAGTTTCTATATAATCTATATTATATATTATATTATATTATACAACTAGAATACTGGATGCTTATAGTCGATCTTGTCCCACTTGTGCCATTTAATTGGGTCCTCCACCGAAATAGAGTGGGGTTTTTTTTGCACAATGAAAGAAAATGTAATTTCGGGCAACTTCCCTACTGCACAGTTAGCTAAGTGGGTAACATGAGGGGACACTTTTCCCCTGCCCCACCCTCACACAGTTTCCAGGTCTTTCCTCCCTATAGATATACTCCTGTTGCCCCTACTCCCAAATTAAACCAATAAAGGGGCCGTAGGAAACAAGCCCAACAGGTGGAGTGGCAGGGATATGACTAAGGGACGAATAGGGCCTAAGGTGGTGGTGTGGTGGCAGCATGGATAAGGCATGGATAAAGGCAGCCATTTTACCTAGACAGCAGCAGGAGCAGACAGCTTTCTGCCATCCAACCCAGGGCCTAAGGGGCAGCTGGATTATAGGGGAGGAGGCAGAAACAAAGTGTGGGGAAAGTGAGTGGCTAAGGCCTAGTCTCAGGCTTGGGAATCCAGTTTAAGTTATGTGGTTATATGCTGTCGGCAATGGTTTATGCACGTGCTGATGGATTATGATAAGTTCAAGATATATTATCTTCGGTGGCAAATAATATGTATATGTATTGGTTGTTGTGATTTACCATGCAGTTTTCCACCCAAAGGAGTCAGTGTCTGTGTGAGTTATTGGGGCATGGGGGTGAGAAGGTGAGTGAAGGGGCCCAGAATTGAGTCCCCATGACTTTTTAGGGATTTAGTGAACCACGGGAATCCCATGTGGAGGACTGATACCCTTAAACCAGGCAGAGACCGATGGCCGCTCCAACTTCTCTTGATGTGTTCATGTATTGCACTGGTGCTGATTACAAGTGTGTGCAAATCAATTACCAATCCACCCAGGGGTCTTACGAGAGAGTGCAGACATGGGCAACTAAACTGGTAAAAGGAATGAAGGATTTAAACTAGGAGATTAGACTGTCATTTAAGATCACAGTAGACTTGGATACTATGCTTGCTCAAGAAATCATCCAGGCCCCTCTTATAGGCATTAACAGAATCTGCCATTACAGCATCATAACAGCCCCCGGCAGGGCATTCCCCAACCCCCTCACTGCCCTCACCGTGAGGAACCCCCTACCCAACATCCCCCGGCAGGGCATTCCCCAACCCCCTCACTGCCCTCACCGTGAGGAACCCCCTACCCAACATCCCCGGCAGAGTAATCATGTCCCCTCGCAAGCACCTTTTTTCAGAAACAACAACCCCAACCCTGACAGTCTAACCTCATAGTTTAACCCTTCCACTCCCTTTACCAGTTTAGTGGCACATCTCCAGCTCATTAATATCCTTCTTAAGGACTGGAGCCCAAAACTACCCCCCATACTAAAGGTGAGGCCTTACCAGAGTCCAATAAAGAGGCAAAACTATGTTTCCATCTCTCGAGTTAATGTCCTTTTTATACAAAGCA
The DNA here is from genome assembly GCF_000004195.4 of Xenopus tropicalis. Lineage (NCBI taxonomy): Eukaryota > Metazoa > Chordata > Amphibia > Anura > Pipidae > Xenopus > Xenopus tropicalis. Next base: position 9,250,189 of record NC_030681.2, on the reverse strand, counting down.
GCACTTTATTTGCTGTAGTAGCCGCTGAATGACACTGCCTAGAGTTACGCAGCTTGTTAGCCACAAAAATCCCCAGATCCTTCTCAATTAAAAAACCCTTAACACACTACTATTAAAATAGTGTATAACTCACATTTATGTTATTTCTATCCAAGTGCATAACCTTGTATTTATCAACATTGAACCTCATTTTCCATTTTGCTTCCCAGGTTTTCAATTTAATCAAATCACTCTCTAAAGTGTCAGCATCCTGCATAGAACTTATAGTTTTGCACAATTTAGTATTAGCAAAAATAGAGACCAAGCAAAGGACCAAGGACAGACCCCTGCGGTACCCCACTATCTACACTAACAATTAGAAAATGTTCCATTCACGACCTCATAGGATTGTGATTTTCAATGTATTCTTACATTGTATTCTTATGCCTTATTTCTACTACTAAAAGTATTCCTACTACTGCTGTCAGACTAACAGGCCTATTTGAGTTTGAGAACAGGATCCCTTTTTGAATAGCGGCACCACATTAGCAATTCGCCAGTCTCTCGGCACCATGCCGGACCTCAAAAATTTCTGAAAAATTAACTAAGTAGGTTTGACAGTCACAACTAAGCTTGTTTAGTACCATGGGATTAATACCATCCACCACCCATGAACTTTGTGCAGGAGGGGTGTGTGAAGGCGGTTCACACACCCCTGAGGCAGTGGGCCCTGCACCCCAGTCCAACCCTGGATGTGGATGTTGGTAGGATGACTATAGATTTACAAGGACAAAGAGTCAAAATTCAGATTTTTGAATTGGAATTTCGGATCTTCACTAGCAATTCGGCTACCCCCCGCCCCCCTCTGATGCAAAAAACCTAAGCGTGGAGGGATGAGAGGGGATGGCATCCCATAGGCCAGGGGTCCTCAAACTTCTTTACCAAGGGGTCAATTCAATGGACTGTTGGGGGACCGGACCACCACCAGGGGAACCCAGGCAAAGGGGCTTAAATCTTGGGGTCCGTACAGTAATAATTGGCACCATGATGAGTGTTTAAAGGCAAAGTACAGCGCCAATGACAGCAGCAACCCTAGGAAAGAACTTGTCCAGCTCTCACGCAATGAGTGATAAACCTGATACACAAAGGCTCATGACTCCGAATTCTTAAGAAGCTGAAATATTAAGTCATTTTACTCAGCAACTGCCAATACAAGCGACAAAGCATGAATACATTTATAGTAATTATCAGCTACAAACAGAGATAGAAGTAACTTAATAATATTGCCCTTTGTATGTCAACATACTAGGAACACAAACAAGCCCTGGCGTCTGACTCCTTTCTGGTACCAGGACGCCAAACATTTCTTGAGAAAAGAAAGAAGAGCAATTCATTATGAACTGTAAAATAATGATAATTATGGAAAATAGATTTAATTTGTCCAACTCTGTAAGAAGAAAGGAATTAACCCTTCATAACTGGAAACAATAGCAATTCATTCTATACACAAACTTTGACAAATTTTTGGGTCCAAAGAGTGATGGCACTTGTTAGCAACAACAAAGAAATGAAAGCGAGCAAAAGGCAGGAACCAATGGCAGCCACATTCCCTTCTACCCAATAGGGGACCCCTCGGATATGGGAACACCAGAGAGAGTATTGGACTTCCATGTTCCCCCTGCTAGCATGGGCCATAGGCAGCAGGGGGATTAGTGGTTGGCAACAGTGGGTCCTGGAGGTCTCCAATCTAAAACTGATTTTGGCTTAAATGCCAAAGTTGTGCTGCTGCAATAAATGTATATATGGTTATAGTATTGTGATATAGGCACCATTACCCCACCCATCTCTGATGTGACAATCTTTTGCCTAAATTCAACTAATAGACTTGCTGAACCCCTTGGATACCATGTACTGGACTTTCTGTACTCAGCTTCCTCCTTGGTCCTGACCTCAGTCCCGGTAAGGGTCGTTGGGCCCTGACAATTTGTGTGCGTGGTTGCCATGCCACTTTTCATAGTAAAGGCCAACCCCGGTCCCAGGCTGGGAGCATACCAGTCACTACTCTGCATCTTCGTCCAAAATAGAGTTAAGGTGGCCATACACCTCAGGAAAGATCGTTTGAACCCTCCACTGACGTTCAAGGCTGAATCGTGGTATAAACAATAGGGATTCTACCTCCACCTGACAATTCACCCCTGAACGCAGATTTTGCTCAGACGCCTTCAAATCTTTTGTCCTTTGCTAGATCATATACTTCAACACCTTTTTAAGAACAGTGAGACACAAATACACCAGGAGAAGTCATCAGAAGAAGAGGCCTTGGGCCAACGATGAGGCCCAGTATCAACATCCTCCCAGACAGTCACGACACAACATTCCTCCAATGAAAATAGCAACTGATGGTGTAATACCCAGCATTTTGAATTTAAATTTACCCCGTTACAGATTATGTCTCCAGTGAAGAAATATTGGCCTTGCACCAAATACAGGGTCTTAAGTGGTCAGAAAACATAGGGGGGAAATGTTGTGATATGACCTAGGAGTATGTAAAGGAAGCGTTGAGCCAACTGGGCAACTCAAGTCTAATTATAGGGTTTTGGCTTCAGACCCCACAGATGTTTTAAAGAGAAGCTTTGACTTTATGAGGCTTTTGCTGAAGGTATTACTAAAAAGGTGTTGGATTTTATTAAAGGGGAACTGTCACCCTAAGAAATAATTCCAAATGTATTTCTACTTTGTTTGTCAAGCAAAATAAACTTCACTTACACTATATAAATAATATAAATCTTGTTTCCTTCAGTCTTGGAATTCACAATCACAGCAAGCAGGCAGCTGCCATTTTGTGGACACTGTTATTAAGGCAGGCTTTGTATCACCCCAACATCTTGTGTATGTGCCAGAATGGGGGGCCTGATGGCCATGTCAATGCACGGGATACACAATTAGATGGTGAGGAGGAAGAGGGAATGTGAGGAGAGCTGTGACATCTAGGAAGTGCTGAATGACAGGCTGTGGTGTGTAGGCAGTTGGAGATACAAGGGGGTCAGTAAGTACATTGCTGATTGCCAGTATTACATTGTAGTTTGGGCCCCTGCCTTAGCAGGTGTTTCTCTGGCTCCTGGCCCTATGCATAGACTATTGTCCCAGCAACCATTGCTTAGTGCCCTATGTGGTGCCACTGTGTGCCCCCAATACTCTTGCCCTTGTACCATGGGAAATGGTAAGTGGTAAAAAAGGCCCATAAAAATGCTAATGCAAAATTCTGAGAAAATATTTAATGTTCATCTGATGGGAAGTGCCACTTATCTTAGTGGCAGGGGTACATAGCTCAAAATGGGGTACAGCTGGCATTAAGAATTTTTGGGCGCCCACTAATAACCTGAAACTTCAGTCATTCCATTGTGTGGTGCGCTGTATAGTAGTTTTACACCACTGTTCACTGAGTCTGTGGCCAAAGATCCCAGATATCATTGCCAGGAGGCTGATGCCCTTAATCAGACAGGGGAAGGGGGTACATTTGGAATTTCCATACTGCTGCTAAAGGGAAACACTACTGTGGGTGATGTTGGGCAAGAATGGGGAACATCATGGGCAGGTTGGAATCTCTGGCTGTGTATGCTGTTAGACAAGACATGTGTTAGACATTGGTATATTCATTCTTTATTGTGAACCACTTCACACACTTATTCAATAATGAGTATTAAGCAAATTTTATTATTATGATACGTGTTCTCAGAACACCAGCATATTTATGCACTCTGAAAGTCTGGGCCTACTCTGCCAATCGCATAATTTGGGGGTAATTTAATGACAATTGCAAGGGTTGAACCTCTAGCAACCAATTAGAAGTTTAATTTCATCAGGTGACCTGCTGATTGCATTGGAAGATCAGTAGTCTTGGTGCAAACCACATGTGGACTTTTTATATTTATGAGAAATCATTTGTCATGACTATCTGGTCACTGTTTGGTTTAATTGAGGGTAAACAGCTTGGCAGTTCCCACTTATATTCAGAAATGCAAGAAGCATGTGGATATGCAGAATATCCAGGTAGGAAAGTTTGTCATTAAGCCTATATCTGCTATCTTGGTATATAGCGGGAATGAATTAGTTTGCTAAACACAGACTCGCTCTCTAAACTGCCCACAAACCCTGAGCTACAGCTACAACAAGGGGGGCAGAGTAGTTGAGGATAGAGATGTAGCGAACCTAACAAAAAAAGTTCGCGAACCCATGCGAACTTTTGCGAACTTTGCGAACCCCATAGACTTCAATGGGAAGGCGAACTTTAAAAACTAGAAAAGCCATTTCTGGCCAGAAAACTGATTTTAAAGTTGTTTAAAGGGTGCCACAACCTGGACAGTGACATGCAGGAGGGGGATCAAGGGCAAAAATGTCTCTGAAAAATACGTTGTTGACACAGCGTTGCGTTTTGTGCTGTAAAGGGCAGAAATCACACTACATTTCTAAACTTGTGTAATAAACTGCTTTAAATGTCCGGCGTCTACATGCCAATCAAGTCGTGTAAAGGTTACAGCCGTTTCACACCCAAAGACAAAACGTCGCAGTAGTGAATACGGAATATATTATTGCTGGTGGAAAAACATCGCTCAGCGACAGCAAACAGCACTGGACACATTAAAGAACAGTAACTTAAATTTAAAAAAAATAATTAATAATGAAAAAAAGTGATCTCTGGTTGGTTCTGGGGGTGAACTACTAGGAGCAGCACACCAGTCCCCAACACAGCTAGACTAATAGCACTGGGTTCTATAAATTACAGTAGCAAACACACACAGACGGAGCTGCAGTACACAATGAAAAGAAGAGTAACAGTAATCAGAAAATAAAAGCAGTCCTTACAGGGACTATTGGGTTACAGCAGATGATCAGCAGGACAGCTGCCCACAGCAGCTACATACAGAGCAGTAGAAAGTAGATTACTAGTCAGCAAAGCTACCTAAACTGTCCCTCAAACCCCTGCACAGCTCTCTCCCTATGCTAACTCATCAAGCACACACAGGCAGAATGTAAAATGGCTGCTGGGCTTCGGTTTATATATGAAAGGGAGTGGTCCGGGGGTGGTCCAGGAGGGAGAGCTGCCTGATTGGCTGCCATGTATCTGCTGGCTCTGGGGTGAGAGGTCAAAATTTGGCTCCAGCTAAGGCGAACCCAAAATTGCGAACTTTGCTAAAAGTTCGCGAACTTGCGAACTTGCGAACACCCGATTTTCGTGCTAATTAGTTCTCCGGCGAACAGTTCGCTACATCTCTAGTTGAGGAGCAGGATGCTGCTTATTTGGTTTTCAAAAGCCCCAGGTACACCCCAAAGCGCACAAAAGCTGCAGTTACTTCAAAACACCGACATGTTTAGGCACACAAGCATAATATTCAGATATATTTGAGTCTCCAGCATCCTCTCCATGTGTTGGTACTCAGGCAGCTCCACCCTTTTTCATGGAGAAGACTCGGATGCAAAAATCTATATCTTGATTGGGATCAGAAGGTTTGGGGACAATCAGGTACTCTCCCTTAGGCACCCGGAAATGTTTTGTCTTCCCACTGTTCCTCTGATTAGCGTTTATGTCCTTTATAGATTTCAGATCCTTTACTAGGACCTGGGCGGAAACCTGTAATTCATAAGGCAAGTGAGGGTGAGGTTCATATGAGAGGTTCTTAGTATCAGTACAGATAATACTTTAGGGTAATGAAACATGGGGGCTTTGGAGAGATTACAATAAAAGTCAAGGGAGGAGATTTTGGGCCCTTTGGTGCCATGTTTTCTGCGTAAAATGCCCTGTGTCCTTTTTGAATTTTACATTGTGGTGCCACATGTAAGGTTCATATTTCATATAGTTTACATGTGCGGTGTTTGTCTTTCGCACTCATTATAATATTAGCTACAGTGCCGGAGCTGCTAACTGTCAGATTACGTTAATTAATCCTTTTGTGGGACCCTGGCTCTTAGGACAATCGCACAAGGGGAATTTTTCAGCCAATGGAGAAGTACCCAAACTGTCTGTGCTTCAATGGGCACCACCTGAAACTGCTAGAACTACACTTTCTAATGGTTTTTGGGATGGGACCTGAGACACCCATGCCCCCTGTGTCAGGGGTTTGACACTAGTCAGTAGTAGATGCTGTGGGCAATTTCTAAGAGGCAGTTTTAAAACAGCTAGGAACTAGGGGGCAGCTGCCCCCCCAAAGCTTGCACTCAAAACCATAGAGAGGCTGTTTTGCGTTGTCCCTTCTGCCTGGATCTTGGTGGCATTTAATATAAATAACAATAAATGGGAATATGCTCACTTCTGCTGCTTTAATACAAACATCAACCTATGGGGTAATTATAAATGCAGTTGTGGGGAGTTCCTATGAAATCACCGGGCTGTGTATCCTCACACCAACAGGAATGCAGGACAAACGTACCTCTTTAGGGAGCTGCAACATAAGGAAGAAAAACTGATATCAGCATTGCTTGGGCAGATCTGTCTTGTTTAATTGTATTTTTATTCATTTTACTGGTTGGTGCTCATTTACAAAGAACATGCTGGAAGCAATACACTGGTATACAATTAGTACCCACCTTTATCTCCCCCCCTGCATGTTAAATTGGTAAAAGATTTTACCAGTGACATTCCCAATAGCTGCCCCACTAAATGCATTTAATAAGAGTTGCAGTTTTTGCAGAAGTAACCCACAGAAACCAATAAGAAGTTTGCTTTTGCACACATGAAAAGTAAACACTGCTTGCTGATGGGCTACTTGCTGATTGGTTACTATAGATTACTAGACCCAGGGGCGCTTCTGCCATTAGGCGAGTTGAGAAACTCGCCTCAGGCGGCAGAAGCGCCCCAGTTACCAGGGGCGGCAAAAAGCCACTCCTGGTAACTTTTGGAGCCGAATTTCCGGTTTTTAAACCGGAAATTCGGCTCTTCTAGTGCACTAGCGATCTCACCGCCCCCCGGACCCGCTCCTGCGCTCAGAAGGTAAGCGCTGGGGAGCGCGGGGGGGGGGGGCGGCATCCAGGAGCCGCCTCAGGCGGCGATGTGCCCAGAATCGCCCCTGACTAGACCTAGTGCAAACTGTGCAACTAATATTACATTACCCCAAAAGATTGTTCATCTGTGTGGGAGTATTCTTCTCCCCAAAGATATTTTGAAGATTCACCAAAGGGCTCATTGTCTCTGGGTCCCCAGCAGTATAGGGGCCCCCATGAGATTCAGGCAGCAGCCTCAATCAATCAATAAATTAACTCAAATGACATTACATATATTCAACGCATCCTTTTAAATATTTTGTTAAACCTTTTAAAATAAACCTAATTACTATAATACAGATATGGGATCAGTTATAAAGAATACTTGGGAACTGGGATTTTCTGAATAAAGGGTCTTTCTGTAATTTGGATCTCTATACCTTAAATCTGCTAAAAAATAATTTAAACATTAATTAAACCCAATAGGATTGTTTTGTTGGATTAATTATATTTTAGTTGGGATCAAGAACAAGGCACTATATTATTATTTATTTTAAAATGTGAATTATTTGATTAAAACAAAGTCTATGGGAAACTGCCAGCTTTCTGGATAATGGGTTTCTGGGTTAACAGATTCCGTACCTGTATACAACAAAGGGCAAGTTCTGCCACTGACCTCGTACAATTGAAAATCAAGGATGTTATCCTTAGGGACCGTCTTCTGCATCAGAGCGACAATGACGGTACAGAGCGCCGCATCTCCCGCTGCCGCCTGGTCCTCATCGGGCACCTCCAGCTTAAAGCGGAACCGTGGGTCGGCCAAAAATGTCTCTGTAGGTAAATAAGCACAATTAACAATGTATTACGTCTGCTCAAAAATTGATTTTTATTTCAGTAAAAACAGTGATTTATGCAACATGGACTCAGCAATGAGTGTTGCATTCATATGCATTGTTTTACACAGGTTTAGAAAAAGCTCCATTAAAGGGGACATAAACCCCCAGCAATTTGTTTTCACCTTCAGCACCAGTGAAGGGTTAGGAGCAAGTGATTTGTGTATTGGGCTCTAATAAACACTGTAGTGTGGGTTGCTTGTGTGCGTGTATGGAGCCCAGATGGCACCCTGGGGGGAACAGGGCATGAGTAAGCCAGTGTGGGGGACTCCTCTGTCAGAGCGCCAGGCCATGTAGTGTTGCCTTGGGCGGAAATACTTCTTGGACTGGCTCTGCTAACAAAAGTGATTTTGTGGCCCTAAGCAGCCCTGTACTTGTGCCTGGCCCCTAAAGGAAAACTACACCCAAGTAAGTCTCTATAAAAATATATTGCATAAAACAGCTCATATATAAAACCCTGCTTCATCTATATAAACCATGTTTATAAAAATAAACTTATTTTAGTAGTTGGTGCCATTGAGTAATCCTAAATAGAAAATTTTCCTATGGGATCATAGGATTCACAGTGCACACAAACAAGCCAAGGCACACATACATGCTAGGCCCCATCAACCAATTAATAGACAGACGCCCCAGCACTGAGCAAGGAATGGGTCGAGGGGAGGGGGCCATGACAATGCTAGAAAAAAAGCCAGAGAAAAAGATTTGGTGGTGAAGTCAGGGGAAAGGTATTAATAACCTGATTGGCCAAGGAGAGTGGGGGTTATACTTTAACGAAGGAGGGATTAAAAGAGAAGGCACCATTTTACCATAGCAGCTCCCACCCTCCCACCCTAAATTAAAGAAGGGAACAGTTTAAGGAAGGATGGGGGGGGGGAGACAGTCGCACTAGGACAGAGTCAGAAGGTTAGGCCTAAGATTAGGGAGTTTTGGCCATTGGCCGGTGGCCAGCGGGGGGTGTGGGGCCAGATTAAAGGGGATGGCTAACCTCAGGTACCCAAATGTGGCTGGGGGCAGGAATAGCTCCCACTAAATTGCAGCCTTCAGTGGCTTAGTGTTATTATGTTATTAGTTGTGAAGTTATTCAATGACGTTAGCATGTTATGGTTAAATTATGTTATTGATAATGATGAAGGTTCTCGTGGTTTGTGAATAAACTGGCTGCGGCCTTTTCAACCCAACAAAAGTGTGGAGTTTGTGTTGTGATGGGTAGCTGTGGGGGTGGTGTGGAGAGGGCACAACACTGACGCTGCCATTGTCAAGAGTTCTGCCTTTTGCTCCCACACTACTTCCTGTTACAGTTAGAGCTGCATTATTTCTGGTCATGTGATCTCTGAGGGAGCACACAGCCCAGCACAAAATGGCGGCTCAAGGGAAAAGATGGAAAAGGGCAATATTTACTGATTTATATATATATATATATTTAACAGTTTGTTAAGATTCTTTAATAGGCCACTTAATATGATATAAACTGTGTGCTGGGAAATTATTCACTGTGGGGGTGTAGTTATGAGCCTTAGAATCCTCCCATGTATATGGAGACTGTTACTGTGTATCTCTCACCTGCAGGATTCCCCTTATTCCAGCTCCCCCCTGTCTGAGTCAGGCTCCAGTGCGGCTCCTTCATGTTAACCCCAGAGCTGGAAGCCACGTAGCAAATCTCCACAGTGTTGTACTCTTTCACCACGTCTGCATACGGCATCCTGAAGTCATACAAAGCAATTCCTATTTTACTGTTTTTACAGTTTCATTTGGGGCTTTCTTTTGCCAAGAAATATCGTCATATTCATACAGTGAAAAAATCTGCAGTTTCGATGATTTAACTAGACTCTATGCAAAATAAATACATGTATATAATCATGTAAATATAAAAAGCAGATAGAAGGGCTGTATGCAATTTAAATGTAATGAGTGCAGCTTCTATTGTTTGGCCCAGGGCCGGCATCAGCAGACTGCCACCCCATACCCTCAACTGTAAGTGCAGCTGCATTTTGTAATTTTCAGAATTAACTTTCATATTCGTATTAGAGAAATCTGACTTCTAAAGGGATGAAAGCAGGGCTGGAACTAGGGGTAGGCAGAAGAGGCAGCTACCTAGGGCGCAATGATTAGGGGTAGCCAGACAGGAGCCTTTCCTGCCAACCCCTAGTCCTCCTCCTAGTCCTCCTCCTTTGCCCCGTCTCTTGTCATTAGCAGTGGGGGCAATGACCCATAGCATCCTCCAACCCCCCCGGAATTGCGGACTAAGGGGGAAGGTGCAGGGCGAGGTGGGCGACCGAGTTGCCTAGGGCAAAATATTTTCACTCCTTAAGATTAAACCTCCTTTCTTGTCATCTCATGATTTCCTCTCATCCTCTTGTAAAATAACTACATGCTCACCAAAACTCTCCATCTTCCATCTTATTGAGAAGAGCCTTTTTCACTTCGGGGGTAACGTCATTCCATTCAGGGCCACTGTCGGAAGGAATGGGCAGTAAATGCATGGATTGCTCTGTAATAATACAATGCATTTCTTCTGCAGCACAGTGATACCGAGGGCCACATGCACCATAAGCCATCTCAGAAGATGGGCCAAAAAGTCTCCCAGCATGGCCACTGGAGCTCAAATTAAAAACCCATCCCACTCATCGCATATCCAGAAGCATTTTTTACATTTTTTATACAGACAGTAGGGTAAAAAACACAATATTTTTTTTAGGGGGGGGAGGTTTAAGGTTGCAACAGGCCCTCATAGCCTGTTGCAGTGACTGTAGCCATTGCTATCATTGGATACCATGTAGTGGGTAGTGCAGGGCTTGCACTAGGGGTAGGCAGGGTAGGGAGCTGCCTAGGACAAAGTAGGGGGGGCGCAGTTAGGGGTAAAAATAAAACCTTTCTAGACTTTCTGCTCCTGCCTGTACACCCCAGCTTTCCACAGGCAAGTAGGAACTGTCTACAGTACAACAGGGATAAGGGAAAGAGGTTGCCATTTCTGCTCATAGCTTGACTGGAGGTGGCCAGTCAAGCTAAGAGGTACTTGCCATGGGCAAAAGCCCAATGAAAAACTGATGGAACAATGGTGCAATTTAGGGATTGATGGGAGCAAACACTGCCACATGAGTTTGGCATAGTTTTGAATTAACCTGTGATATTTTTGTTGACAATTTCTATTGCTGATATTGAGAGACAAATGACCTACTCATCTCTCCATGCGCCCTTCCATTCCGCAGAACCCCAGGGATTTCGCAGCCGGATCAGTTGCACTTTCCCTTTGCCATAGGGAACCTGTGAATTACACACACAGTGATCCTTTCCCACCGGTCATCCCCATTGCACAAAATTACCTGCCGCTGCTTATATGGTTTTACTAATTTACTTGCTTTACATGATGGGAATGAATGGGTATTTTGGCAGGTGAACAGCCCCTTACAGTCAGATTTTTATTTACGCAGGGTTTCTTACCTCCTCTGCTCCGGTGATGGAATATGAATGTCCTGCAACTATGCTGCTTTCCTCAGTTCCTTCCTTTTTTTTATCCTGCAAAAACAAAAACAACAGGGAAATCAGAACATGTGCCTTACTTTAGCATAGCAATGTCCACCCTGTCACCTTCCTCCTCTTCTTCAGCTGCCAGCATTGGTACAGTGGGGCTTGCATTTGATGGACAAGTGCCTTTTTGTAGTCAGTCAATAAATGTTGACAGCACAAAACCTATTTTGTGACAAAATTATTTCTGCTAGTTCAAAGTAAATCCTGTGAACCCAAGCAATATTTTGTAATGACAACAATAATACTGTGAACAACATGTTTTTTTCTTGTTAAAAAATACATTTTATCGAACACAATTTCTTTCTTATATCGTAAATTGTTCGTGTTTACAACATTTATTTTACACTGGCACATTTTAATGAAATACATTTTTTAATTAAATACTGTACATAATGGGGGCATTTACAAAGTGCAGGGCAGAAATGTGCAAAAAATTGGCACAGTTAGCCGAGTTTGCCAACCCCTGCCCTACACTCTGAATTTCCACAGAAAGGACAGCAGAGACCTACTTTCCCACCATGAATACAGTGCTGGCTGCACTAGGCAGGGTTGTATTCATGAGGGCAGGTGGGGGGAGGCACTGGGGGGGGGGGCTAGTTTGACTAGGGCACAGACATAGACTGGGATTCTAAATAGACCCTGGCATTACAAGTACTCAGAGGCCCAATCTGGCCCCACCAGTCCAATAAATAGTGACTGTCTATGGAATCACAGCAGCCCCTCTGGCATTTGCCAGTCCAGCCCTGCTAGGGCAGTTAGTAAGGACAAGACTGCCTTGCCCCAGCTGTTTTGCCCCTAGTTCTGGTTTTATAGTCATTTCCTATGTGCAGAGTCAGACCACAGATGCAAGTAATTCTTAAATGAGGGCAAAGGGGCACAGTTTTGGTGGAACCAGACCTAAATGCAATCCTGCATAGGCATCCCCCTTTCTGCCTAAGTTGCTTGTCATATGGGCACCCAAGCATTTGAGCCCCTTGGCTGCTGGTATTATACAATAGCTTTATAATTTAGATATTCTTTTAGCACTTTTTTGTCTTTTAAAATTTATTTTTTATAGTCATACCTGTCAGCTTAATATATTCTTAAAGTCAAATGCTTATGATACCTGAGAGAAATTGGGCGGAACTTACAGTTGAACAGGTGAGCAGGCATTGGGTTCTCACAGACCTCTGTATAGTCTGGAACAAATCACCTGGGGCGCTCTTCAGCGAGTAACTCTCACAGACTCCACCTGTGAGATCCTCCATTGCTAAGATTGGGTTTTTTCCCCAAATGGCTTCATAGGATCCATACAGCCTGTGGGTGAACATAATACAGCCATGAAAAAAATTTCATTTGTATGGCGCTGAAGGATGTTCATGATCACCCCTAAACATAAGCCAGTGAAAGCCCCTGGAGTGAGTTTCTGCCTATACAGGTACCGTATGGAGTGGGTATCAGACAGTAATGAGCAGGGTAACACTTACTTGGCAAAAGCCTTCTCCAGCAGTGCAGCCCAGAACTCATTCTCCTGAGCTGATTTCACAAACACCAATTTCTTGTCTGTAGTAGGGAGTTTGTCGTCCACAACCACATCCGTCCAGTCGCCCCTCTGCCAGAACTGAGAGAGACAGGAATATGTTACAGTGGGGGGTTCTGTGATGTTTGTTTGTATTGCATGATAAGGCATCAACAGGTAATAACATGTCTTCCCTTAAGAGGATGCCTTTGGTTGCTATAGGTTACTAGATCTTGGCAAACTTTACACCACAAATTGATATGCCTCCTATATTGGCAATAACACTTAAAAGAATAGCAACACCAAATTATTTATACTTAATTCCCCCCAAAACAGCTATAATGATAGGTAAGGCTTACTTCCCCTTGGATTCTTTTAAATGTTCTACTTAAATTTGACTTGCTCCATAGGAGCATTATAGCTGCTTTGGGGGGAATTAAATATTAAAACAATTGATGTTACTGTTCCATCTTAAAGGGGTAGTTCACCTTTAAGTTAACTTTATTTTGTTCTAAGCAACTTTACAATTGGTCTCCATTATTTATTTTTTTAATTATTTGCCTTCTTCTGATTCTTTTCAGCTTTCAGGTGGGAGTCACTGACCCCAGCAGCCAATAAACTATTGTTCCGTGAGCCTACAATTTTATAGTTATTGTTACTTTTATTAGTTACTTTTATATTCAGCCCCTCTCCTATTCATATTCCAGTCTCTTATTCCCCCCCCCCCCCCCCGGTTGCTAAGGTAATTTGAACCCTAGCATCTAGATTACTGCTGAAACTCCAAACTGGAGAGCAATAAGTGAAATAATCAAAAAAAAACCACAAATAATAAAAATGAAGGCCAATTGTCTTAGAACATTATCCTCTTACATAAAAAAAGTTAACCCAAAGGTGAACAACCCCTTCAAGAAACAGATGATGTGAAGTGGTCGAGCATGACCCACCAGTCTTCATACTGTACATGAAGGAGACTTTAAAAAATCAACTCAAATAACCATAAATAAATATAAATTGTCTTTTACACAGGCATACCTGATTCCACAGACTAAAAAGGAATCCATTAACATTAGCCAACCTCCCTTAGGCTCACAGTGTCATGCAACCCCTCTCTCTTTCCAGAGAATCTGTGCACCACTTACAACAGAAAGCAGAGGACCTTTGGGTTCCAGAGTCCATTACGTCACAATGGAACAAGGTGAGGGAGGGGTGCATTACACTGTGAGCCTAAAAGTGGTAGGGAAATGGTCCCTGTGCATCTTTGAGCATGTGTGCTACTTGAGCTGTGATAGGTTGTGTAGGCCGCAAACTGGCAACTCCCTGTAACTCCCGGGACCTTGCTGCCCCTTGGGTGAGTGCTTACCAAGTTGTTGTTGATCTGCCTGGAGAGGAATTGACCAGGAGACAGGAGGTTGCTGCTTAACCAAATGAACTTCTTTATTTAATCCAAACAGTATTCAGTAATATGATATACAGATTCAGGTATCTCTCCCCTTTATACAAACCAGGAGATTCTCTTTCTCCAGATAATCTCCCCTCTTTGGGAATATGCTGTGACCTGAGCTAGCCACTGAATGTACCTGAACTACAGCCAGTAATGTCGGGAGGTGATAACCCCACTGATCTCCTCAGGGGCCTCAAGCTGCCCAACTAAATACCACTATCTATCCTTTAATTCCTAGTGTGACTATAAAATATCTAAATGAACTATCTAACTGGCTCCGTAGCTACCTCTTAGAGAGGGGAAGTCCCAGGAAGAAGACCTCATGGTTTGTGAGCCATCCCCTTTTATACTGTATAACACCTCCACCTAGTGGTCACTGCTGAATTACAGAGGAAACTCTTTTTTAACCTGGAAAGAATAATTATATTACACAGACAGTTAGGACCACCCTTAGGTGTCCATATCCTAGAAGGCCACCCACTGGTATGCCTGTCTAAAGGGGAACCCAGGCTAAGGGGCCCAAATCTAGGGGTCCCTACATATATATTAACATACATTTATATTTCTTTTTGGTAGTTCAGACTGTAAGAGACTGTTCAAAAAAAGAGAACTGTTTAAATACAGGCATAGGCGGAGGGTGACTTTTTTGTTTGGGGAGGCTAAAGATGGGCCATACAGAGACTGACCTACAGCTAATGTGACACTTAGTGGATTCACTGCTGGTGTAAATAATGAACCTCCCAACTACCTCTTGTGGTTCCCACTGACTCCCAGGGATACTGTACAAAAGTGCGGGTGGGGGGCTTTTTTTTTTTTACCTTAAAATGCTTAGGATGTAAAAGTATTCATACATGCATTTCTGTGAGGGGTTCTCCATCCATATGTGTTTGTGATCAGTTAGCTTAAAGGGGCAGTTCACCATTAAATTAACTTTTGATATGATGTAGACATTGATATTCTAAAACAATTTGCAGTTGGTCCTCTTTTATTTTTAATGGTTTTTCAGTTAGCTTTTTGTTCAGCAGCTCTCCATTTGGTATTTCAGCAGCTATCTGGTTGCTAGGGTCTTATTTATCCTAGCAACCAGGTAATGGTTTAAACAAGAGATGGGAATATGAATAGTTAAGGGGACTGCTTGGAAAAATTAAAAAAAAAAAAAGCAGAGCAATACTTTTTGGCTGCCGGGGTCAGTGACCCCCATTTGAAAGCTGGAAAGAGGCAGAAGAGAAAGGGAAATTATTTAAAAACTATAAAAAAAATTAGGAAGACCAATTGCAAAGTTGCTAGGAATAGGCCATCTTATAACATACTAACTTTAAAATGGAACCTTCCCTTTAGATGTGTTTAAGTTAGTTTTATAGAGAGGGGCAGTGGGTACTGACACCCCAGGCACATTATATACAGTGAGACGCAGTCTGTACTTACAAAACCAGCACATTATATGCAGTGAGAAGCAGTGGGCACTTAGGGCAGATATTCAGGCCCTGGCACTATAACACTGGCACTGATACATTGGCCCCATTGTAACTCACTAGAATGAACAAAACAATGACTTCGCCATAAAATTCGTGAAACGGCAAGAAAATTTGCAAAACGGTGAAAAATTCCCAAAACGCATCTTTTTTGTCGCCCGCAGCTATTTTTTCCGCACAACAAATTTTTCTGTGGCAAATTTTCACAGAAGTTTCACGAAAAAATTCGCCAGTGGGGAAATGCGGAAATTCGCTGCAAATCTATGCCTGGCACATAAAATTTGCTCATCACTACTTAAAAACAATTTAATTTCAGCTAGTGATTCAGCCTTTGGAACATATACAGTATAGTGCCTGTGTATAGTACCTGTGTATAGTACCTGTGGGATGAAAACTGCAGCAAAAGTTCAGAGTTGGTTCTCGGGTAAAGTTACAGCTGCAGATTCTTCTTTTCAGTCTTCATTTCTGCACTGCCTCCAGTTTGTAATGTCTCCCTGAGCCCTGTGTGCATCTGTGCCTTGATTGGTCAATTTTACCGTCTGTCAAGAAAGCTGTGCTCTGATTGGAGAATCCACAAGAAGAAAGATCCAATCAGAGCACAGCAGAACTAGAGTTTGCAGGAACACGAGAAGATTTCCAGGACAGTGCAGAAACGGAGCGAAGGATTTTTTGGGTTTTTTTTAAAGGTGCCAAAGCAGGTTTGGGGGGGCTTAGCCTCTAGCCTTATTGAAAATCCACATATGAATACAGGGAAATGAAAACATATAATTGTTACCCTGAAGTGGAAGATCCCCGCATAGTTGTTCTTAAAGCTTTGATCCTGAGGGACAACCAGGGACAGATATTCTTCATTGAGTGTGAGACATGCCATTGAGCTCAGAATCCAGCAGTCCCCTGTACAAGGAAAATACATGGGAAAGGATAAGTGTTAATGGGATAAATCATGGGACTTTATGTACTTTACTGATGTACCAAACTGATTGGCTGAACTGGGGACTGGGCCGGCAGAAGATTCAAACAGCTATAAAATCCCCCATCAAGTCCCCAGTGCAGATGCGGCCAGCCTCCGTATCATTGCCGCCCCAGCCCTTTATGGCCTCCCCACAAATCCAGGCCTGCTCTTGTAGTCAAGACATTTAGAGACAAACATGCTACTTACCTAAATCTTGTTGACAAATATCAAAACGTGTTGCTCCACTGGTAATGAATTCGGGGTTGGGATGGATTTCCTGTGAGCAATGAAAACGTTATTGTGCTATAAATGTGGCCCTGCTGCCCCCTATATATCCCAAAAGCATGTCAGGCTTACAGCAATATCCCCGTTAATGTAATCCCTGCAATACAGTTGTTTAGCATCATTATATATATATATATATATATTGAGTAATGTACCCCCTGTCGTAAAATATAAGAATATAATAAGTTACCAAGGAGTTCCATGACCATATGGAGGTATGAGGTTAAAGGCTGAGGGCTTTTATACAGGTCGTGGAACTCTAAGGTGACTTATAATATTCTTATATTTTACAACAGGGGGTACATTATTTATTATAATACACAAGTATCAATGAGTCATGTGACACGAATAACATCAATATTATTTATAGGATATTCATGGCTCTTGTGTATTATATATATATATATATATATATATATATATATCCTCTTTAAAGAAATACAGTTTATGAACACAAACATGTGTGTTTAGAAACAGAAAAGGGTAAATCGTTGAGATGTTGAGAAGTGCAAAGTACCCAGTATCCCCTGTGCAGAATCAGACTTGGCACATTTGCAGTAAAAATATTGTCAGAAATGTTCTGTGCTCTGTATGTGCCAAGTCTGATCCATTTGACACAATGGAGGCAGAACGCTTTGCCCCCTAAGTAGGTGCCATTTATAAAATAGAGCAGGACCAGCCTGGGATAGGAGGTAAGTGACTGGGTCACTGGGGGTGCCTAAATAATGCCCCCAGTAATTATGTTTTCTTCTCCATTGAATAACTTTAACTCTAATGCAAACTCTAATGCTGTTATATTCTTACCGACGGTCTCAGCCAGACAATTCCTTTTGCTGTATTTGATTCCGGTCCCAGTTTGTTGGACCCAAGTGAGGCTTGGCTTGCAGGGAATTCCTTGTCCTCAAAGGGAGGATTAGGCGGCAGACTCTGCGCTCTCAGCTGCTCATAATCCTGCCCTAAGTGTTTTTTAGGGTTTTGTTTGGTGCCTTCAGGTTGTGCCATGTCTCTATCAGTGATGCCAGCTGTGTTGTATCTGTGCTAGGTGTGTGTCGGTCTGTGCCGTATGTGCGCTAGGTGAGTGCCAGTCTGTGCCGTATGTGGGCTAGGTGTGTGCCAGTCTGTGCTGTCTCTGTGCTAGATGAGTGCCAGTCTGTGCCGTATGTGGGCTAGGTGTGTGCCAATTTGTGCCCTCTCTGTGCTAGATGAGTGCCAGTCTGTGCAATGATGACTGAGCTGTGCCAGGAGAGGTATAAATCGTCAGTCCTGCCTTCCAATTGGAGGAGCCCAAATGCCTCTAGGGCTAAACAATACCAGTGAAATGCTATGGGCGTCAGTAAATATACATAAGAGGGTAACACAAATCTTGTTTTTATTAAGTTACATTCCTAATGTTAATTTTATGTCAATAATGAATTACGTGACTAGAAATCATTACATCTGTTTGCTAGAAACCCTTATCCAGCCCCATGATCCAACATTGCCATTTCTCATAGGTTCCCATTTAAACAAGTGATTCTGCATTTTACCTCTCGGTAATAATAAAACAGCACCTGGTACTTGATAGGGAACATCATGTTAAATACATATTGGTGGCAAAAATATCATATTTCTCTATGATATATACATGTTTTTGTAGTTTTTTAGTTTACAGAAAACCCTGCATTCAGAAAATCACAGATTCCAAATTCTGCATTACATCTCATACCTGTACTTCATGCTGAGTATGGGACCTGCGTGCAAAATGGAGGAGTTTCTATATAATCTATATTATATTATATTATACGACTGGAGTACTGAATGCTTATAGTCGGTCTTCTCCCACTTGTGTCATTTAATTGGGTCCTCCACTGAAATGGAGTGGGGGTTTTTTTGCACAATGAAAGAAAATGTAATTCTGGGCAACTTCACTACTGCACAATTATCTAAGTGGGTAACATGAGGATTACTTTTTCCCTGCCCCACCCTCACACATTTTCCGGCAATTTTTTTTGACCACGCCCGCTTTCGGGCCACACCCAATTACCACACCCCATTTCAAAAAAATATATATATAGATGAAATGGCGGGATCAGACGCAAATGTGCTATACCCTCATACTGTACTACCTAAGGAAAACAATATAGCAACTCCTACATATAAAATACAAGTATAGAGAGAAGGCAGTCAATTATAAGTGAGTTATAACTATGTACCAGTTTTGCCCCACCATACACATTACGCCCCATACACAGTGCCCCCATACACAGTAGCCCCCCCATACACAAAATTATGTTTCCATCTCTCGAGTTAATGTCCTTTTTATACAAAGCAGCACTTTATTTGCTGTAGTAGCCGCTGAATGACACTGCCTAGAGTTACGCAGCTTGTTAGCCACAAAAATCCCCAGAACCTTCTCAATTAAAAAACCCTTAACACACTACTATTAAAATAGTGTATAACTCACATTTATGTTATTTCTATCCAAGTGCATAACCTTGTATTTATCCAAATTGACCTCATTTTCCATTTTGCTGCCCAGGTTTTCAATTTAATCAAATCACTTCCTGCATGGAACTTATAGTTTTGCACAATTTAGTATTAGCAAAAATAGAGACCAAGCAAAGGACCAAGGACAGACCCCTGCGGTACCCCACTAACTACACTTAGAAACAATTAGAAAATCTTTCATTCACGCCACACTCAATCATCTGTTCAGCCAGTTCTCTATTCATGTACAAATATTAGGTCCCAGGGCAATAATAATTCATTTTATCATAAACATAAATCCATGCTGGCACAAACTCATAGGATTGTGATTTTTAATGACCTCATGGTTTGTATTGCATAACACCTCCACCTTGTGGTCACTGCTGAACTGCAGGGGAAACCCTCTTCACCTGGAAAGACTAATGATAGTACACACACAATTAGGACCACCCTTAGGTGTCCATATCCCACAAGGCCACCCACTGGTATGCCTGTCTAAAGGGGAACCCAGGCAAAGATGCCCAAATCTTGGGGTCCCTACAGTAATAATGGCACCATGATGAGTGTTTAAAGGCAAAGTACAGCGCCAATGACAGCTGCAACCCTAGGAAAGAACGTGTCCTCCCTCTCACGCAATGAGTGATAAACCCGATACACAAAGGCTCATGACTAAGCTGAAATATTAAGTCTTTTTACTGAAGAACTGCCAATACAAGCGACAAAGCATGAATACATTTATTTTTATCATCAGCTACAAACAGATAGAAGTGAAATAATATTGCCCTTTGTATGTCAGCATACTAGGAACACAAACAAGCCCTGGCGTCTGACTCCTTTCTGGTACCAGGACGCCAAACATTTCTTGAGAAAAGAAAGAACAACAATTCATTATGAACTGTAAAATAATGATAATTATGGAAAATAGATTTAATTTGTCCGACTCTGTAAGAAGAAAGGAATTTACCCTTTATTATTGGAAACAATAGCAATTAATTCTATACACAACCATTAACAATTTTTTGGGTCCAAAGAGAGATGGCACTTGTTAGCAACAACAAAGTTTTCACAGAGCAAGCCAAAGGCAGGAACCAATGGCAGCCACATTCCCTTCTACCTAATAGGGGACCCCTCGGGGATGGAAACACCAAAGAAAATATTGGACTTCCATGTTCGTTCAGCATTTTAATGAATCAATAAAGAACTGTTTATGAAGCAAAACCTTTGAGTCTGGAGCGCTTGGTGTTCCTCACGTATGAATTTGGATTTTTCCCCTTCAGCTGCGGGTTCGGGGCCCTGAGCACCCGGACCAACCTGGGACTCCGGTAAGCTATTTGA
Organism: Xenopus tropicalis; assembly: GCF_000004195.4. Lineage (NCBI taxonomy): Eukaryota > Metazoa > Chordata > Amphibia > Anura > Pipidae > Xenopus > Xenopus tropicalis. The sequence goes on along the minus strand of NC_030681.2, from coordinate 9,229,365 downwards.
TTTGGTTTAACTTAAGTGACCTGTGGTTCCTTGCAGCACTGGCGAATGGTTCGGGGTATACACACCCGGGCCACTACTGTTTACTTGGTACAAACAGTTCCCCTTAATCGGAGTTCACATTTGAGAGTGTTCAGCTTAATTTTACGTAGTTATAGTTATTTGATGTATATTTGTTTGATATAGCCTTCCATGTTCCCCTTGCTAGCATGGGTCATAGGCAGCAGGGGGATTAGTGGTTGGCAACAGTGGGTCCTGGAGGTCTCCAATATAAAACTGATTTTGGCTTAAATGCTGCATAAAAAGCAGTGGTGCTGCTGCAATAAATGTATATATGGTTATAGTATTGTGATGTAGGCACCATTACCCCGCCCATCTCTGACGTGACAATCTTTTGCCTAAATTCAACTAAGAGACTTGCTTAACCCCTTGGATACCATGTACTGTGCTGTACTCAGCTTCCTCCTTGGTCCTGACCTCAGTCCCGATAAGGGTTGTTGGGCCCTGACAATTTGTGTGTGTGGTTGCCATGCCACTTTTCATAGTAAAGGCCCACCCCGGTCCCAGGCTGGGAGCACACCAGTCACTACTCTGCATCTTCGTTCAAAATAGAGTTAAGGTGGCCATACACCTCAGGAAAGATCGTTCGTACCCTCCACTGACGTTCAGGGCTGAATCGTCAGATATGGAGGTAGAAACAATAGGGATTCTACCTCCACCTGACAATTCAGCCCTAAAGGCAGATTTTGCTCAAATCTTTTTTCCCGTCTGATCAACAAGGTGACCGATATCCGAAGCTTTTGCGGTAATGGTCCTCTCGTCGATCCATGATAAACGCACCTCGTTACATACAATAATATCGGTACATGTATGACTAGCTCAACTCTCCTGTCAATATTCTGTAATCTCAGGTTCCACCTCCTTTGCTAGCTCATATACTTCAACACCTTTTTAAGAACAGTGAGACACGAATACACCAGGAGAAGTCATCAGAAGAAGAGGCCTTAGAGACATCCAACGATGAGGCTATCAGTATCAACATCCTCCCAGATAGTCACGACACAACATTCCTCAAATGGAAATAGTAGCTGATGGTGTAATACCCAGCATTTTGAATTTAAATTTACCCCGTTACAGATAATGTCTCCAGAGAAGAAAGATTGGCCTTGCACCAAATACAGGATCTGAAGTGGTCAGAAAACATAGGGGGGAAATGTTGTGATATGACCTAGGAGTATGTTAGGGAAGCCTTGAGCCAACTGGGCAACTCAAGTCTAATTATAGGGTTTTGCCTTCAGACCCCACAGATGTTTTTAAGAGAAGGTTTGGCTTTTGCTGAAGGAATCTGTCACCTACTTTGTTTGTCAAGCAAAATAAACTTCACTTACACTATATAAATAATATAAATCTTGTTTCCTTCAGTTTTGGAATTCACAAGCAAGCAGGCAGCTGCCATTTTGTAGACACTGTTATTAAGGCAAGCTTTGTATCACCCCAGAATCTTGTGTATGTGCCAGAATGGGGGGCCTGATGCCCGTGTCAATGCAGAGGATACACAATTACATGGTGAGGAGGAAGAGGGAATGTGAGGAGAGCTGTGACATCTAGGAAGTGCTGAATGAAAAATGGAAATAATTGCCTGCCCCACCTCTATTCCTGATGTATAGAGATATAGAGTTAGAGTTTTTCTACCTGACAGGCTGTGGTGTGCAGGCAGTTGGAGATACAAGGGGGTCAGTAAGTACATTGCTGATTGCCAGTATTACATTGTAGTTTGGGCCCCTGCCCAGCAGGTGTTTCTCTGGCCAGTGTCGGACTGGGATGCCAGGGGCCCACCAGAAACCTTATTTTTCTTACTTAGTCTCTATATTTTCCCATTTTTTTTCATCTTTATATATTATAATCTATTCTTCTATATATTTAGCTGTTTTATTCCCATAGAAAAATAAGTACTGACTATGAATTAGGCCAAATGGCTAGAAGCAGGAGGGCCCACTGATACCTGGGCCCTGGGAATTTTCCTGGTATCCCTGTGAGCCAGTCCGACACTGTCTCTGGCTGCTGGCCCTATGCATAGACTATTGTCCCAGCAACCACTGCTTGGTGCCCTATGTGGTGCCACTGTGTGCCCCCAATACTCTTGCCCTTGTACCATGGGAAATGATAAGTAGTAAAAAAGGCCTATAAAAATTCTAATGCAAAATTCTGAGAAAATATTTCATGTTCATCTGATGGGAAGTGCCACTTATCTTAGTGGCGGGGTACATAGCCCAAAATGGGGTACAACTGACATTAAGAATTTTCGGGCATCCCTACTAATAACCTGAAACTTCAGTCATTCCATTGTGTGGTGCGCTGTATAGTAGTTTTACACCACTGTTCACTGAGTCTGTGGCCAAAGATCCCAGATATCATTGCCAGGAGGCTGATGCCCTTAATCAGACAGGGGAAGGGGGTACATTTGGAATTTCCATACTGCTGCTAAAGGGAAACACTACTGTGGGTGATGTTGGGCAAAAATAGGGAAAATCAGGTTGGAATCCCTGGCTGTGCATGCTGGGGGCTGACAGCCATCTGCATGAGTAAGACAAGTAGCCAATGGTTTATATTTATTCTTTTATTGTGCACCATCTCAAACACTTATTCAATAATGAGAATTAAGCAAATTTTATTATTTTGATACGTGTTCTCAGGACACCAGCATATTTATGCACTCTGCAAGTCTGGGCCTACTCTGCCAATCGCATAATTTGGGGTAATATAATGACAATTGCAAGGGTTGAACCTCTAGCAACCAATTAGAAGTTTAATTTCATCAGGTGACCTGCTGAATGGATTGGAAGATCAGTAGTCTTGGTGCAAACCACACGTGGACTTTTTATATTTATGAGAAATCATTCGTCATGACTATCTGGTCACTGTTTGGTTTAATTGAGGGAAATCAGCTTGGCAGTTCCCACTTATATTCAGAAATGCAAGAAGCATGAGGATATGCAGAATATCCAGGTACGAAAGTTTGTCATTAAGCCTATATCTGCTATAGTGTTATATAGAGCACACAAGCATAATATTCAGATATATTTGAGTCTCCAGCATCCTCTCCATGTGTTGGTACTCAAGCAGCTCCACCCTTTTTCATGGAGACGACTCGGATGCAAAAATCTATATTTTGATTGTGATCAGAAGGTTTGGGGACAATCAGGTACTCTCCCCTAGGCACCCGGAAATGTCTTGTCTTCCCACAGTTCCTCTGATTAGCGTTTATGTCCTTTATAGATTTCAGATCCTTTACTTGGACCTTGGAGGAAACCTGTAATTCATAAGGCAAGTGAGGGTGAGGTTCATATGAGAGGTTCTCAGTATCAGTACAGATAATACTTTAGGGTAATGAAACATGGGGGCTTTGGAGAGATAACAATAAAAGTCAAGGGAGGAGATTTTGGGCCCTTTGGTGCCATGTTTTCTGCTTAAAATGCCCTGTGTCCATTTTGCATTTTACATTGTGGTGCCACATGTAAGGTTTATATTTCATGTAGTTTACATGTTCAGTGTTTGTCTTTTGTACTGATGATAATATTATCCACAGTGCCGGAGCTGCTAACTGTCATATTACATGAATTAATCCTTTTGTGGGACACTGGCTCTTAGGACAATCGCACAAGGGGAATTTTTCAGTCAATGGAGAAGTACCCAAACTGTCTGTGCTGACTTCAATGGGCACCACCTGAAACTGCTAGAACTACACTTTCTAATGGTTTTGGGATGGGACCTGAGACACCCATGTCCCCTATGTCAGGGGTTTGACACTAGTCAGTAGTAGATGCTGTGGGCAATTTCTAAGAGGCAGTTTTAAAACAGCTAGGAACTAGGGAGCAGCTGCCCCCCCCAAAGCTTGCACTCAAAACCATAGAGAGGCTGTTTTGCGTTGTCCCTTCTGCCTGGATCTTGGTGGCATTTAATATAAATAATGGGAATATGCTCACTTCTGCTGCTTTAATATAAAAATCAACCTGTGGGGTAATTATAAATGCAGTTGTGGGGAGTTCCTATGAAATCACCGGGCTGTGTATCCTCACACCAACAGGAATGCAGGACAAACGTACCTCTTTAGGGAGCTGCAACATAAGGAAGAAAAACTGATATCAGCATTGCTTGGGCAGATCTGTCTTGTTTTATTGTATTTTTATTCATTTTACTGGTTATTGCTCATTTAAAAAGAACATGCCCCACAATGGTACAGACACATTGCTTCCAGCAATACACTGGTATACAATTAGTACCCACCTTTATCTCCCCCCCTGCATGTTAAATTGGTAAAAGATTTTACCATTATTTTTGTCCTTTTGCGGCCCATGTAAGGCCCAGTGACATTCCCAATAGCTGCCCCCCCGATAGTTCTAAAATGCATTTAATAAGAGTTGCAGTGTTTGCAGAAGTAACCCACAGAAACCAATAAGAAGTTTGCGTTTGCACACATGAAAAGTAAACACTGCTTGCTGATGGGCTACTTGCTGATTGGTTGCTATAGGTTACTAGACCTAGTGTAAACTGTGCAACTAATATTACATTACCCCAAAAGATTGTTCATCTGTGTGGGAGTATTCTTCTCCCCAAAGCCAGTTTGAAGATTCACCAGAGGGCTCATTGTCCCTGGGTCCCCAGCAGTATAGGGGCCCCCATGAGATTCAGGCAGCAGCCTCAATCAATCAATAAATGAACTCAAAGGACATTACATATATTCAACGCATCCTTTTAAATATTTTGATAAACCTTTTAAAATAAACCCAATTACTATAATACAGATATGGGATCAGTTATAAAGAATACTTGGGAACTGGGATTTTCTGGATAAAGGGTCTTTCTGTAATTTGGATCGCCATACCTTAAGTCTGCTAAAAAATCATTTAAACATTAATTAAACCCAATAGGATTGTTTTGTTGGATTAATTATATTTTAGTTGGGATCAAGTACAAGGCACTATATTATTATTTATTTTAAAATGTGAATTATTTGATTAAAACGAAGTCTATGGGATACTGCCAGCTTTCTGAATAATGGGTTTCTGGGTTAACAGATTCCGTACCTGTATACAACAAAGGGCAAGTTCTGCCACTGACCTGGTACAATTGAAAATCAATGTAGTTGTCCTTAGGGACCGTCTTCTGCATCAGAGCGACAATGACGGTACAGAGCGCCGCATCTCCCGCTGCCGCCTGGTCCTCATCAGGCACCTCCAGCTTAAAGCGGAACCGTGGGTCGGCCAAAAATGTCTCTGTAGGGAAATAAGCACAATTGACAATTTATTACTTCTGCTCAAAACTGGATTTTTATCTCAGTAAAATCAGTGTCTCTATAAAAAATATATTGCATAAAACAGCTCATATATAAAACCCTGCTTCATCTAAAGGAGAGTGGGGGTTATCCTTTAACGAAGGAGGGACTAAAAGGGAAGGCACCACTTTACCTTAGCAGCTCCGACCCTCCCGCCCTAAATTAAAGGAGGGAACATGGCAGTTTAAGGAAGGATGGGGGGGAGACAGTCGCACTAGGACAGAGTCAGAAGGTTAGGCCTGAGATTAGGGAGTTTTGGCCGGTGGCCAGCGGGGGGTGTGGGGGCAGATTAAAGGGGATGGCTAACCGCAGGGGCCCAAATGTGGCTGGGGGCAGGAATAGCGCCCACTAAATTGCAGCCTTCAGTGGCTTAGTGTTATTATGTTATTAGTTGTGAAGTTATTCAATGACGTTAGCATGTTATGGTTAAATTATGTTATTGATAATGATGAAGGTTCTCATGGTCTGTGAATAAACTGGCTGCGGCCTTTTCAACCCAACAAAAGTGTGGAGTTTGTGTTGTGATGGGTAGCTGTGGGGCTGGTGTGGAGAGGGCACAACACTGACGCTGCCATTGCCAAGAGTTCTGCCTTTTGCTCCCACACTACTTCCTGTTACAGTTAGAGCTGCATTATTTCTGGTCATGTGATCTCTGAGGGAGCACACAGCCCAGCACAAAATGGTGGCTCAAGGGAAAAGATGGAAAAGGGCAATATTTACTGATATATATATAAGTATATTTAGCAGTTTGGTAAGATTCTTTAATAGGCCACTTAATATGATATAAACTGTGTGCTGGGTAATTATTCACTGTGGGGGTGTAGTTATGAGCCTTACAATCCTCCCATGTATATGGAGACTGTTACTGTGTATCTCTCACCTGCAGGATTCCCCTTATTCCAGCTCCCCTCTGTCTGAGTCAGGCTCCAGTGCGGCTCCTTCATGTTAACCCCAGAGCTGGAAGCCACGTAGCAAATCTCCACAGTGTTGTACTCTTTCACCACGTCTGCATACGGCATCCTGAAGTCATACAAAGCAATTCCTATTTTACAGAACAGTTTCATTTGGGGCTTTCTTTTGCCAAGAAACATCGTTATATTCATACAGTGAAAAATCTGCAGTTTCATGGATTTAACCAGACTCAAAATAAATACATGTATATAATCATGACAGTAAATAGATTATGCAGATAGAAGGGCTGTATGCAATTTAAATGTAATGAGTGCAGCTTCTTTTGTTTGGCCATAGGGCCGGCATCAGCAGACTGCCACCCCATACCCTCAACTGTAATTTTTCAGAATTAACTTTCATATTCGTATTAGAGAAATCTGACTTCTAAAGGGATGAAAGCAGGGCCAGAACTAGGGGTAGGCAGAAGAGGCAACTGCCTAGGGCGCAACCATTAGGGGGAGCCCCCCTAGTCCTCCTCCTAGTCCTCCTCCTTTGTCATTGCCCCTGCCGAATGTCATTAGCAGCGGGGGCCATCATATCGCCCCTTCCCTCTTGGTGCGATGGGTCATTGGCCGACCGGGTTGCCTAGGACAAAATATTTTCACCCTTTAAGATTAAACCTCCTTTCTTGTCATCTCATGGATGTCCCCTCATCCTCTTGCAAAATAACTACATGCTCACCAAAATTCTCCATCTTCCTTATTGAGAAGAGCCTTTTTCACTTCGGGGGTAACGTCATTCCATTCAGGGCCACTGTAGGAAGGAATGGGCAGTAAATGCATGGATTGCTCTGTAATAATACAATGCATTTCTTCTGCGGCACAGTGATACTGAGGGCCACGTGCAGCCTAAGCCATCTCAGTAGGTGGGCCAGAATGTCTCCCAGCATGGCCACTGGAGCTCAAATTAAAAACCCAACCCACTCATTGCATATGCAGAAGCATTTTTCACATTTATTAGACAGACGGTAGGGTAAAAAACACAATATTTTTTTTTGGGGGGGGGTTTAAGGTTGCAACAGGCCCACATAGCCTATTGCAGTGACTGTAGCCATTGTTATAATTGAATACCATGTAGTGAGTGGTGCAGGGCTTGGATTAAGGGGTAGGCAGGGTAGGGAGCTGCTTAGGACAAAGTGGGGGACTTTCTAGACTTTCTGCTCCTGCCTGTACACCCTAGCTTGCCACAGGCAAGTCAGAACTGTCCACAACAGGGATAAGGGAAGGAGGTGGCCATTGCTGCTCATAGCTTGACTGGAGGTGGCCAGTCAAACTAAGAGGTACTTGCCATGGGTGAAAGCCCAATGAGAAACTGATGGAACAATCGTGCAGCAAACACTTGATGAATTTGGCATAGTTTTGAATTAACCTGTGGTATTTTTGTTAACAATTTCTATTGCTGATATTGAGAGACAAATGACCTACTTATCTCTCCATGCGCCCTTCCATTCCGCAGATCCCCAGGGATTTTGCAGCTGGATCAGTTGGACTTTCCCTTTGCCATAGGGAACCTGTAAAATATACACACAGTGATCCTTTCCCACCGGCCATCCCCATTGCACAAAATTACCTGCCGCTGCTTATGGTTTTACTAATTTACTCGCTTTACATGATGGGAATAAATAGGTATTTTTGGCAGGTGACAAACAGCCCCTTACAGTCAGATTCTTATTTACACTGGATTTCTTACCTCCTCTGCTCCGGTGATGGATGCATGGCCTGCAACTATGCTGCTTTTCTCAGCGCCTTCCTTTTTTCCATTCTGCAAAAACAATAATAGGGAAATAAGAAAATCAGAACATGTGCCTTACTTTAGCATAGCAATATCCACCCTGCAACCTTCCTCCTGTTCTTCAGCTGCCAGCATTGGTACAGTGGGGCTTGCATTTGATGGACAAGTGCCTTTTTATAGTCAGAAAATATATTTGTCAGCACAACATTTTTTCCATGAGCACAAAAACAATTTTGAAATCACAAAATAAATGTTGACAGCACAAAACCTATGTTGTAGTGACAAAATTATTTCTGCTAGTTCAAAGTAAATCCTGTGAACCCAAGCAAAATTTTGGAATGACAACAATAATGTAAACAACATGTTTTTTCTAGTTAAAAAATACATTTTGCCGAACACAATTTTTTATATTGTAAAATGTTCATATTTACAAAGTTTATTTTAGACTGGCTCATTTTAATGAAATACATTTTGTAATTCAATACTGTACATAATGGGGGCATTTACAAAGTGCAGGGCAGAAATGTGCATAAAATTGGCACAGTTGCTATGTTTGCCAACCCCTGCCCTACACTCCCACAGAAAGGACAGCAGAGACCTACTTTCCCACCATGAATACAGGGGTAGGCAGGGTAGAGAGTGACTGTCTATGGCATCTTACAGCAGCCCCTCTGGCATTTGCCAGTCCGGCCCTGCTGGGGCAGTTAGTAAGGACAGGACTGCCTTGCCCCTGCTGTTTTGCCCCTAGTTCTGGTTTTACAGTCCTTTCCTATGTGCAGAGTCAGACCACAGATGCAACTAATCCTTAAATGAGGGCAAAGGGGCACAGTTTTGGTGGAACCAGACCTAAATACAGTCCTGCATAGGCATCCCCCTTTCTGCCTAAGTTGCTTGTCATATGGGCCCCCAAGTGTTTGAGCCCCTTGGGTGCTGGTATTATACAATATGTTTTCTAATTTAGATATTCTTTTAGCATATTTTTATCTTTTAAAAGTTATTTTTATAGTCATACCTGTAAGCTTTTACAATGTAATATATTCTGAAAGTCGAATGTTTATGATACCTGAGAGAAATTTGGTGGAACTTACAGTTGAACAGGTGAGTAGGCATTGGGTTCTCACAGACCTCTGTATAGTCTGGAACAAATCACCTGGAGCGCTCTTCAGCGAGTAACTCTCACAGACTCCACCTGTGAGATCCTCCAGTGCTATGATTAGGCTATTACCCGAAATGGCTTCATAGGATCCATGCAGCCTGTGGGCAAACATAATACAGCCATGAACTGACTCACAGGAAACAAATTATGGCTGAAAAACAAATTTCATTTGTATGGCCCAGAAGGATGATCATGTTCACCAATAGAATCATAAAACAACCATTGTGTAAGGATCCCCACCTGCCTGGGTGCCATGGATCAGGATTCATAGAACAGAGGCTGTCAAACTTCTACACTTCGAGGCCCATTGAAAGTCCAGCCTTTGGCCTGAGTGCCCCCTCTGACACTGCTCCTCTGCCACCCAGTCATTATTTCAATGGCCTAGCTGGTAAAATCAGTTCAGTGTATAGACAAGCCTATATCAACCACTGTCACCCCCTATTGTACCACCCCTAAGCATAAGCCAGTGAAAGCCCCTGGAGTGAGCTTCTGCCTATACAGGTACCGTATGGAGTGGGTATCAGACAGTAATGAGCAGGGTAACACTTACTTGGCAACTGCCTTCTCCAGCAGTGCAGGCCAGAACTCATTCTCCTGAGCTGATTTCACAAACACCAATTTCTTGTCTTTAGTAGGGAGTATGTCATCCACAACCACATCCACCCACTCGCCAAACTGCCCGAGCTGAGAGAGACAGGAATATGTTACAGCGTGGGGGGGTTCTGTGATGTTTGTTTGTATTGCATGATAAGGCATCAACAGGTAATAACATACTGGTCTTCCCTTAAGAGGATGCCTTTGGTTGCTATAGGTAACTAGATCTTGGCAAACTTTACACCACAAATTGATATGCCTCCTATATAGGCAATTACTAATAGCAACACCAAATTATTTAATACTTAATTCCCCCCAAAACAGCTATAATGATAGGTAAGGCTTACTTCCCCATGGTTTTTTTTAAATGTTCAGCTTACATTTGACTTGCTCCATAGGAGAAAGGGGAAAAGGCGATGGCAGCTTGAATTTCTCTGCGCTGAACTGGAAGTGCCCTTTCTCCTATGGAGCACTCTGCAAGTCAAATTCAAGCTGAGCATTTAAAAAAACCAACAGCCTATCCCCCATGTCCATCAGCACTTGCTTTCCCATGTTGTTTCCCATTTAGATTAATATATACCAACAGCCCATCCCCCATGTCCATCGGCACTTGCTTCCCCATGTTGTTTTTCATTTCCCCCCCCCATATACTTGGCCCAAGGGCTCCCCTCACTCCCTTCCTGCCCCTTTCCTTTCCCTACTTTCTTTTTTTCTTTTCCCCCCCCCCCCAACTGTTATTATTCACTGTATATCTGCACTCCTCCATACATCGCTCACATCAGTATCTTCACTTCCCCATAATTTGAACAGCCGTATACAACAATGTTTTATAATAACTTGCCTGTCTCTGTGTTTTTAGTTTTTTTTTTTTTTGTGCTTATTCTACATTGCCTGATGAAGCAGGAAATGCCTGCGAAACGCGTTGCAATATTGTTGTGAATAAACTATTACTGAAAATTACCACTTTTGTTGGTGTCTGCCTGGAGGAGGTAAGCTTACTACTACATCCTCTGAATTACCCATTGGGTTTTTAAGTGTTTTTAGCTAATTTTATCCTTTTGGCGCCTCTGTTTTGTCTTATCACTATACCGAGTCCACCCCGAGTGGAGGGGTGTCATCCCCATTTTTCTTCCTTCTACAGAGAGCGACTTCTTATTCCTGAGTGGGGTCAGGACAATCTCCCCACCTGCCTATACAGTGGTTGCCTATTGGTAACCCTGGCTTGTGAGTATTTATTTGTTTATTCTACCATTACTCCTTGTAAAAACATATTACACTATTGGGGCTCTTGGTGTTCCTTTTTGTCTTCATTTAAAAAATCCAAGGGGAAGTAAGCCTTACCTACCATTATAGCTGCTTTGGGGGGAATTAAATATTTAAAAAATTGATGTTACTGATGTCTATGAAGATTTTCATTCATCCAGGTCATGGTATATCTAGTATAAATAAATTTAAAGCAACTGGACTTGTTTGGTAATCATTGAAGACGTTTCACTACTCATCCGAGCAGCTTCTTCAGTTCAACTGACTGGTATGGGAAGTCCTCAGCATATATACTCTTCTACTAATCCAATCACAATGGCACTATGTAACTCTTCAGAAAGGTGACATCTGAAACTCACAGAGGTGTGAATGCTGTGGAGTTACTTTGAAAGGATTACCTAAGTATCATGCAACTCTTCAAACAGGTGTTACTTTTTGGAGTTGCGTGAATGGATGTGTGAAGAGTTCTGAAACTGCCGGGGTACAGATGTTAGAACAGCATTGTATGTAGCAGACAGATGGTGTCGAAGTCCCCCGCCTCTGTTAAGGGATGGTTTCTCTACTTTGACATGAATGGCCTCTTTTACACCTCTTTCAAACCAGCGGTCTTCTTTGTCCAAAATTTGGACGTTGCTGTTTTCAAAGGAGTGTCCCTTGTCTTTTAGGTGTAGAAATACAGCAGAGTCCTGGCCTGTAGTGTTCGCCCTCCTATGCTGAGCCATTCGCTTGGAGAGCAGTTGCTTTGTCTCACCAATGTAAAGGTCGGTGCACTCCTCGCTACACTGGACTGCGTATACAACATTGGTTTGTTTTTCCTTTGGTGTTGGATCCTTAGGGTGTACAAGTTTTTGTCTCAGTGTGTTGCTAGGTTTGAAAAACACAGGGATGTGGTGTTTGTTGAAAATTCTCCTGAGTTTCTCCGACACTCCTGCTACATATGGGATGACTATATTGCGCCTTCTCTCTGCCTCAGGACGGTTATTCCTTTTGGTGTTCCTGTTGGGCTTAGTTGCTCTTGTTTTGACAAAGGCCCAGTCTGGGTAGCCACAAGCTTTCAGTGCTCCTCTGAGATGTTTACATTCCTTGTCCTTGGACTCTGTATCAGATGTCACACTTTCCGCCCTGTGGTGTAGAGTTCTAATGACACCCAGTTTGTGTTCCAGCGGATGGTGGGAATCAAACAACAGATATTGATCCGTGTGAGTGGGTTTCCTGTATACTTCTGTTTTCAAGATACCCCCCTCTTGAATGCATATCAAACAGTCCAAAAAAGCAAGTTTGTTCCCATGGACATCCTCCCTTGTGAACTTGATGTTGTTGTCCACTGAGTTAATGTGTTCTGAAAAGGCCGCCACTTCGTTGGATCTGATTTTAACCCACGTGTCATCTACATACCTGAACCAGTGACTTGGTGTAGTTCCATTGAATGTGAGTAGGGCCTTCCTTTCCACTTCCTCCATATACAAGTTTGCTACAATGGGAGAAACTGGTGAACCCATTGCACAGCCATGTTTTTGCCTGTAAAATTGGTCCTTGTATCTGAAGTATGTGGTGTTAAGGCACAAATCTAACAATAAACATACTTGGTTGGGACTGAGTTTCGTTCTGCTGCTGAGGGTGTTATCTTTCTGCAGTCGATTTCTTACAGATTCAGTAGCCTCTGTGGTAGGTATGCATGTGAATAGTGAAGTGACATCATATGATACCATAGTTTCTTCTGCCTCTAGTTTGACTCCTTGAATCTTGGTGACAAACTCTTTGGCATTTTGGATATGATGCACTGTTTTACCTACCAATGGGGCTAAGATGTTGGCCAAGTATTTTGCAATGCTGTAAGTCACTGAATTGATGCTGCTGACAATAGGCCTGAGTGGTGCTCCATCTTTATGTATCTTGGGGAGTCCATATAAGCATGGTGTAGATTCTCTGGGGTACAGACGGTGGTATAAAGCTCGATCAATGGCTTCCTCCTTTTCAAGTTGTTGTAGGCAATCTATCACCTTTTTCTTGTAACTGCTGCTTGGGTCTCTCCTTAAAGGTTCATATGTATTGCTATCACTGAGTAGTGAGGTCATTTTGCAGTGATAGTCAGTTGTGTTTAGCACAACTGTGCATCGCCCTTTATCTGCTGGCAGGATGGTGATGTTTGGGTCCTTACTAAGGGATGTGAGAGCTCTCCTTTCTTGTGTAGTAAGGTTAGAGGGGTGTGCTCTGGCACTTGACAATGCAGCTGACACTTTTAGTCTGAATTGTTCTGCTTCCTCCACCTTTATATGGTTGTTATTGATGGCAGATTCTGTGGCTGTGATGAGCTCAACCACTGGGATGTGTTGTGGTGTCACTGCATAGTTTAGCCCCTTGGCTAGCACGTCCTTTTCTGGCTGAGTAAGTACCCTGTCTGATAGGTTCTTAACCCATGTATCTTTGGTGTTCTTGGATGCCACTTTAAATCCTCACTGCACAATTTCAAATATTGCATTGCATTTTATTATTGTAAATACTTGTACCTTTATTGCACACTTTTATTATATTTAATATTTGTATTTTTTTTTTTTTTTGTTTTGTTTTTTTTTGTTTTGTTTGTCTATGTAAAGTTGGGAGGAACACGGGTCAAAAAAAATTTCATTACAGTAATGATGCTTCATTGTTATTTGTATATGACAATAAACTTGAAACTTGAAACTTGAACTCATCTTTCTGCCTCCAGGTTAGTTCTTCTGTCCTTTTCAAACCGCTGCTACGTGATAGTAAGCTGGTGAATTTGCTTATTTGCCTCTCCTTACTCTTAATGTGTTGGGCCATCTGTGCATGTTCAATGAACTGAACCACCCTTTCCAGAGTTACATCAGGTAGCTGTTTTGTCAAACTCTGTTTCAGTTGTTCAATTTTCTGTTTAAGGGCCTCGATGGTGAAGTTGATCTGTCTAACCCGTTCATTTAGTAGATGTTTTTGGGCCTTCTGTAAGATATTGCTGGCTCTGTGACCTTTTACAGTGGAACCCAGACGTAGGCTACAAGGAGTGAGTCCCTGATGTCTGCATCTGAGATTGAAGCGTAGATGGTTCCGATAGTCTGCGAGTTTTCTTGCTGTTCTTTCATATTCCCGAACCAGTTTTAGAGTATTCTCTCCAAAATGAATGGCAATATCTCTTCACACATCCATTCATGCAACTCCAAAAAGTAACACCTGTTTGAAGAGTTGCATGATACTTTGGTAATCCTTTCAAAGTAACTCCACAGCATTCACACCTCTGTGAGTTTCAGATGTCACCTTTCTGAAGAGTTACATAGTGCCATTGTGATTGGATTAGTGGAAGAGTATATATGCTGAGGACTTCCCATACCAGTCAGTTGAACTGAAGAAGCTGCTCGGATGAGAAGTGAAACGTCTTCAATGATTACCAAACAAGTCCAGTTGCTTTAAATTTATTTATACTGATGTTACTGATGTTACCTGATACTGATGTTACATGATACTCAGTAGAAACATTAGCCAACATCCCTTAGGCTCACAGTGTCATACAATCCTTCCTCGTCTTGTTCCATTGTGAAGTTAAGATTCTGGGAGTTAAAGATCCTCTGCTTTCCAGAGAATCTGTGCACCACTCACAACAGAAAGCAGAGGACCTTTGGGTTCCAGAATCCATTACTTCACAATGAAACAAGGTGAGGAGGGGTGCATTACACTGTGAGCCTAAAAGTAGGGAAATGGTCCCTGTGCCTCTTCTGTGTATATCCAGTTCTGGTCCTGACTATAATGGTTTCCTTTGAATCTGAGGCACCAGGTATGCATATTAGAGAGCGCTGAAATAATTAATGAAAGCACGGAGGGACCATGGAGCCAGCTGTGGCACAATTCCCCCCGTGCTCATAAGGGGTTAACTTACCCAATTGTTCAGTCGGGGAAAGAGCAGCCTCCTTGCTCACTCCCCCCCTCTAACTTTTGTGCCTGCATCTCCCGCGCTGCATCCCATTCGCACCTCCTGCCTTCTACCGAGCGGCATTTCCCTCCCCCCCTCCCTGTTTAAGCACATTCAATTTATGAGCCGTAAGTACTTAAGTTCTGTCAGTTATGTGATGTATCTTTTTATTGCAAGCACTGTTTAATGCTGATCAAAAAACAAAAAAAGGCATTTATATAAAAATATACATTTAGTTTGTCACAGAAAATGGCGGGGGTAGTCCTTGGCCATTTAAGCTCTGGTGTTGTTTGATGGCTTCTACATGCCCACTGCAGTGGCCAGCATTCATTATAAAACAGCTATAAAGTTGTTTAAGATGTTTGAAAAAGTTGAAATACATGGCAAGGACTATTGTTGAGGTTGTATGCTATAATAAAGCTGCGGCCAAGCTTCACCCACATAACAATGCCATTGTGTCCTTTTTCAGCTAGGCGCATCGGGGTAAGGTTGGGAAGGGAGGGAACAAGTCTCCACAGTCTTTGAGCATGTGTGCTACTTGAGCTGTGATAGGTTGTGTAGGCCGCAACTGGCAACTCCCTGTAACTCCCGGGACCTTGCTGCCCCTTGGGTGAGTGCTTACCAGGTTGTTGTTGATCCGCCTGGAGAGGAATTGACCAGGAGACTGGAGGTTGCTGCTTAACCAAATGAACTTCTTTATTTAATCCAAACAGTATTCAGTAATATGATATACAGATTCGGGTATCGCTCCCCTTTATCCAAACCAGGAGATTCTCTTTCTTCAGATAATCTCCCCTCTTTGGGAATATGCTATGACCTGAGCTAGCCACTGAATGTACCTGAACTACGGCCAGTAATGTCGGGAGGTGATAACCTCACTGATCTCCTTGGAGGGGTCCAAGCTGCCCAACTAAATACCACTATCTATCCTTTCACTCCTAGAGTGACTATAAAATATCTAACTGGCTCCGTAGCTACCTCTTAGTGAAGGGAAGTCCCAGGAAGAAAGACCTCATGGTTTGTGAGTCATCACCTTTTATATTGCAGAACACCTCCACCTAGTGGTTACTGCTAAATTACAGAGGAAACTCTCTTTTAACCTGGAAATAATTATAGTACACACACACACAATTAGGACTACCCTTAGGTGTCCATATCCCACAAGGCCACCCACTGGTATGCCTGTCTAAAGCGGAACCCAGGCTAAGGGGCCCAAATCTTGGGGTCCCTACATTTATATTAAAATCCATTTATATTTCTTTTTGGTAGTTCAGAGTGTTTATGCACCATTTCTTCATAACCCCATGTAAATGAGGAGCTCCTCCAACCAGAAGCCTGTCAACTCAAACAGACAGACAGAAAAGAGAACTGTTTAAATACAGGTAAATGAAAACATATAATTGTTACCCTGAAGTGGAAGACCCCCGCATAGTTGGTCTTAAAGCTTTGATCCTGAGGGACAACCAGGGACAGATATTCTTTATTGAGTGTTAGACTTCCCATTGCGCTCAGAAACCCGCTGTCCGCTGTACAAGGAAAATACATGGGAAAGGATAAGTGTAAATGGGATAAATCATGGGACTTTATGTACTTTACTAATGTACCAAACTGATTGGCTGCACGGGGGACTGGGCCGGCAGAAGATTCAAACAGCTCTAAAATCTCCTGTCAAGTCCCCAGTGCAGAAGCGGCCAGCCTCCATGCCGCCTCCGTATCATTGCCGCCCCGGGCCTTTATGGCCTCCCCACAAATCCAGGCCTGCTCTTGTAGTCAAGACATTTAGAGAAAAACATGCTACTTACCTACATTTTGTGTTGCTCCACTGGTAATGAATTCGGGGTTGGGATGGATTTCCTGTGAGCAATGAAAACGTTATTGTGCTATAAAGGAGGCCCTGATGCCCCCTATATATATAGTGAATAATGTATCCCCTGTCGTAAAATATAAGAATATTATAAGTCACCAAGGACTTCCATGACCATATGAAGGTATGAGGCCAAAGGCCTGTGAAGGGGTACATTATTTATTATAATACACAAGTTTCAATAATAATTCACCCCACAACACCCCTTTAAAAATTACAAGTGCAAAGTACCCAGTATCCCCTGTGCAGAATCAGACTTGGCACATTTGCAGTAGAAATATTGTCAGAAATGTTCTGTGCTCTGTATGTGCCAAGTCTGATCCATTGGCCACAAGGAGGCAGCCCACTCTGCCCCCTAAGTAGGTGCCATTTATAAAATAGAGGAGGACCAGCCTGGGATAGGAGGTTAGTGACTGAGTCACTGGGGGTGCCTAAATAATGCCCCAGTAATTATGTTTTCTTCTCCATTGAATAACTTTAACTCTAATGTAAACTCTAATGCTGTTATATTCTTACCGACGGTCTCAGCCAGACAATTCCTTTTGCTGTATTTGATTCCGGTCCCAGTTTGTTGGACCCAAGTGAGGCTTGGCTTGCAGGGAATTCCTTGTCCTCAAAGGGAGGATTAGGCGGCAGGCTCTGCGCTCTCAGCTGCTCATAATCCTGCCCTAAGTGTTTTTTAGGGTTTTGTTTGGTGCCTTCAGGTTGTGCCATGTCTCTATCAGTGATGCCAGCTGTGTTGTATCTGTGCTAGGTGTGTGCCGGTCTGTGCCGTATGTGCGCTAGATGAGTGCCAGTCTGTGCCGTTTGTGCGCTAGGTGTGTGCCAATCTGTGCCCTCTCTGTGCTAGATGAGTGCCAGTCTTTGCAATGATGACTGAGCTGTGCCAGGAGAGGTATAAATCGGCAGTCCCGCCCTTCAATTGGAGGAGCCCAAATGCCTCTAGGGCTAAACAGTACCAGTGAAATGCTATGGGCGTCAGTAAATATACATAAGAGAGTAGCACAAATCTTGTTTTTGTGTCAATAATGAATTACGTGACTAGAAATCATTACATCTGTTTGCTAGAAATCCTTATCCAGCCCCATGATCCAACATTGCCATTTCTCATAGGTTCCCATTTAAACAAGCAATTCTGCATTTGTTTTTATGGATTTTTACCTCTCGGTAATAATAAAACAGCACCTGGTACTTGATAGGGAACAAATGTTAAATACATATTGGTGGCAAAACAATCATATTTCTCTATGATATATACATGTTTTTGTAGTTTTTTAGTTTACAGAAAACCCTGCATTCAGAAAATCACAGATTCCGAATTCTGCATTACATCTCATACCTGTACTTCATGCTGAGTATAGGACCTGCTTGCAATATGGAGGCATTTCTATATAATCTATATATGACTGGAGTACTGGATGCTTATAGTCGGTCTTCTCCCACTTGTGCCTTTTAAATGGGTCGTCCACTGAAATAGAGTGGGTTTTTTTTGCAAAATGAAAGAAAATGTAATTTTGGGCAACTTCACTACTGCACAATTAGCTAAGTGGGCACTGTGCTCTCAGCTGCTCATAATCCTGCCCTAAGTGTTTTTTAGGGTTTTGTTTGGTGCCTTCAGGTTGTGCCATGTCTCTATCAGTGATGCCAGCTGTGTTGTATCTGTGCTAGGTGTGTGCCAGTCTGTGCGCTAGGTGTGTGCCAGTCTGTGCTGTATGTGCGCTAGGGTAGTTCCAGTCTGTGCTGTCTCTGTGCTAGATGAGTGCCAGTCTGTGCGCTAGGTGTGTGCCAGTCTGTGCCCTCTCTGTGCTAGATGAGTGCCAGTCTGTGCGCTAGGTATGTGCCAATCTGTGCCCTCTCTGTGCTAGATGAGTGCCAGTCTGTGCAATGATGAGCTGAGCTGTGCCAAGAGAGGTATATATCAGCAGTCCTGCCCTTCCAATTGGAGGAGCCCAAATGCCTCTAGGGCTAAACAATACCAGTGAAATGCTATGGGCGTCAGTAAATATACAAAAGAGGGTAGCACAAATCTTGTTTTTGTGTCAATAATGAATTACATGACTAGAAATCATTGCATCTGTTTGCTAGAAACCCTTATCCAGCCCCACGATCCAACATTGCCATTTCTCATAGGTTCCCATTTAAACAAGCAATTCTGCATTTGTTTTTATGGATTTTTACCTCTCGGTAATAATAAAACAGCACCTGGTACTTGATAGGGAACATCATGTTAAATACATATTGGTGGCAAAACAATCATATTTCTTCATGATATATACATTTTTTTGTAGTTTTTTAGTTTACAGAAAACCCTGCATCCAAATTCTCGATTACATCTCATACCTGTACTTCATGCTGAGTATGGAACCTGCTTGTAATATGGAGGAGTTTCTATATAATCTATATAAGATGCTTATAGTCTGTCTTCTCCCACTTGTGCCATTTAAATGGGAAATAGAGTGGGGTTTTTTTGCACAATGAAAGAAAATGTAATTCTGGGCAACTTCACTACTGCACAATTAGCTAAGTGGGTAACATGAGGAATATGGGACACTTTTCCCCTGCCCCCCCCTCACACAGTTTCCAGGTCTTTCCTCCCTATAGATTTACTCCTGTTGCCCCTACTCCCAAATTAAACCAATAAAGGGGCCGTAGGAAACAAGCCCAACAGGTGGAGTGGCAGGGATATGACTAAGGGACGAATAGGGCCTAAGGTGGTGGTGTGGTGGCAGCATGGATAAGGCATGGATAAAGGCAGCCATTTTACCTAGACAGCAGCAGGAGCAGACAGCTTTCTGCCCTCCCACCCAGGGCCTAAGGGGCAGCTGGATTAAAGGGGAGGAGGCAGACACAAAGTGTGGGGTAAGTGAGTGAGCTAGACTTGGGGCTTAGTTTGAGTTAGAAGCACGGTATGTGGGTTGTTAGGATGTTGGTGGCTAAGGCCTAGTCTCAGGCTTGGGAATCCACATTAAGTTATGTGGTTATATGCTGTCGGCAATGGTTTATGCACGTGCTGATGGTTTATGATAAGTTCAAGTTATATTAGTTATGTATGTGCATAAGCTGTGTTATGTTTTATAAAGTTATATGCTTTTGAATGATAGAATGTTGCAGCCTTGGGGAATAGTGGGAGGAGACTAGGAAGCGAAGATGGTGAACTGTTAACAACCTGTCTGCATTACTGAACTACTTCACTGATATAACTATGGCGACAAGGATATCTGAACCCTCTGTGCAACCCCCTGAAAGGTTTCAGCATCACCCTGGGGAGCCCGCAGTGCCCTGGGGAACAGGCTTCTATCTACTGACTGGCATCTGGCCTGGATGGGGCCTCCCCTGAGAGGAAAAGGGCCGTGTTACTGAACTCCCTGGGCTCTGAAGCATATCGCATCTTCACAACTCTGGGAGCAGATGCCTCATACGCTGCTACAGTACAGGCCCTGGAGAATTATTTTCAACCTGCCCCAAATGCTTTAGTGGCCAGAGTGGGTTTTCCCAAGCGCTGTCAGGCTGAAGGGGAATCTATACGTCACTATGTTGCTGAGCTGCGACAGCTAGCAGTCCCCTGCAAATTTGGGTCCTTACACGATGAAATGATTAGAGACCAACTGATTGAAAAAACAACAAACCCTAAACTCAGAGAGAGGTTGCTTATAGTTACATAGGGTTGAAAAAAGACCCATCAAGTTCAACCCTTCCAAGTAAACCCAGCACCCACACAACCCACGCCTACCAATCTATACACTCACATACATAAACTATATATACAAACACTAATACTAACTGTAGATATTAGTATCACAATAGCCTTGGGTATTCTGATTGTTCAAAAACTCATCCAGGCCCCTCTTAAAGGCATTAACAGAATCTGCCATTACAGCATCACTAGGAAGGGCATTCCCCAACCTCACTGCCCTCACTGTGAGGAACCCCCTACCCAACATCCCCCGGCAGGGCATTCCCCAACCCCCTCACTGCCCTCACCGTGAGGAACCCCCTACCCAACATCCCCCGGCAGGGCATTCCCCAACCTCACTGCCCTCACCGTGAGGAACCCCCTACCCAACATCCCCCGGCAGGGCATTCCCCAACCTCACTGCCCTCACCGTGAGGAACCCCCTACCCAACATCCCCCGGCAGGGCATTCCCCAACCTCACTGCCTTCACCGTGAGGAACCCCCTACCCAACATCCCCCGGCAGGGCATTCCCCAACCCCCTCACTGCCCTCACCGTGAGGAACCCCCTACCCAACATCCCCTGGCAGGGCATTCCCCAACCCCCTCACTGCCCTCACCGTGAGGAACCCCCTACCCAACATTCCCCGGCAGGGCATTCCCCAACCCCACTGCCCTCACCGTGAGGAACCCCCTAATCAACATCCCCCGGCAGGGCATTCCCCAACCTCACTGCCCTCACCGTGAGGAACCCCCTACCCAACATCCCCCGGCAGGGCATTCCCCAACCCCTCACTGCCCTCACCGTGAGGGACCCCCTACCCAACATTCCCCGGCAGGGCATTCCCCAACCCCCTCACTGCCCTCACCGTGAGGAACCCCCTACCCAACATCCCCCGGCAGGGCATTCCCCAACCCCCTCACTGCCCTCACCGTGAGGAACCCCCTACCCAACATTCCCCGGCAGGGCATTCCCCAACCCCCTCACTGCCCTCACCGTGAGGAACCCCCTACCCAACATTCCCCGGCAGGGCATTCCCCAACCCCTCACTGCCCTCACTCTCCAGATAATCTCCCCTTTTTGGGAATATACTGTGACCTGAGCTAGCCACTGAATTTCCCTGGACTATGGCCAGTAATGCCGAGAGGTGATAACCTCAATGATCTCCTCGGAGGGGTTCAAGATGCCTAATAAAATAGCACTATCTATCCTTTCACTCCTAGAGTGACTATAAAATATCTAACTGAACTACCTAAACTGGCTCCTGTAGCTACCTCTTAGTGAGGGGAAGTCCCAGGAAGAAGACCTCATGGTTTGTGAGCCATCCCCTTTTTTACTGTATAACACCTCCACCTAGTGGTCACTGCTGAACTGCAGGGGAAACTCTCTTTTCACCTGGAAAGAATAATTATAGTACACACACAATTAGGACAACCCTTAGGTGTCCATATCCCAACCAAGGCCCCCCACTGGTATGCCTGTCTAAAGGGGAACCCAGGCAAAGGGGCCTAAATCTTGGGGTCCCTACAGTAATAATGGCACCATGATGAGTGTTTAAAGGCAAAGTACAGCGCCAATGACAGCAGCAACCCTAGGAAATTCTTAAGAAGCTGAAATATTAAGTCATTTTACTCAGGAACTGCCAATACAAGCGACAAAGCATGAATACATTTATTCTAATCATCAGCTACAAACAGAGATAGAAGTGACTTAATAATATTGCCCTTTGTATGTCAGCATACTAGGAACACAAACAAGCCCTGGCGTCTGACTCCTTTCTGGTACCAGGACGCCAAACATTTCTTGAGAAAAGAAAGAAGAGCAATTCATTATGAACTGTAAAATAATGATAATTATGGAAAATAGATTTAATTTGTCCAACTCTGTAAGAAGAAAGGAATTTACCCTTCATAACTGGAAACTATAGCAATTCATTCTATACACAACCTATGATTAATTTTTGGGTCCAAACAGTGATGGCACTTGTTAGCAACAACAAGTTCTCAGAGAGAATGACAGCGAGCAAAAGGCAGGAACCAATGGCCACATTCCCTTCTACCCAATAGGGGTAGAGAATTGGACCAGAGAGAGTGTTGGACTTCCATGTTCCCCCTGCTAGCATGGGCCATAGGCAGCAGGGGGATTAGTGGTTGGCAACAGTGGGTCCTAGAGGTCTCTAATATAAAACTGATTTTGGCTTAAATGCTGCATAAAAATAAGTGGTGCAATAAATGTATATATGGTTATAGTATTGTGATGTAGGCACCATTACCCCGCCCATCTCTGACGTGAGTCAATTTTTCATTATATATGATAAAGCAAATATTTGAAGATAAATATCTATCTTCATTATAATAGATAGATAGATAGATAGATATAGATACAGATATGTAGCTAACTCTGTAATCGCTGGTGCCCATTCTGCTCTATTCCATACTGAGGCGCATTGCCATCCCCGTGGGGCACTGCAGCTTCTAACCTTGGTGTTATGGGACAATAGGGACAACAAGATATACTGTAACTAGCAGGCATTACAAAAAGATATTCAGGTGTCGGACCCCTTATCCGGAAACCCGTTATCCAGAAAGCTCCGAATTACGGAAAGCCTGTCTCCCATAAACTCCATTTTAATCAAATAATTCAGAATTTTAAAACTGATATCCTTTTCCTCTGTAATAATAAAACAGTACCTGTACTTGATCCCAACTAAGATATAATTACCCCTTATTGGGGGCAGAACAGCCCTATTGGGTTTATTTAATGGTTAAATGATTCCCTTTTCTCTGTAATAATAAAACAGTACCTGTACTTGATCCCAACTAAGATATAATTACCTCTTATTGGGGGCAGAACAGCCCTATTGGGTTTATTTAATGGTTAAATGATTCCCTTTTCTCTGTAATAATAAAACAGTACCTGTACTTGATCCCAACTAAGATATAATTACCCCTTATTGGGGGCAGAACAGCCCTATTGGGTTTATTTAATGGTTAAATGATTCAATTTTCTCTGTAATAATAAAACAGTACCTGTACTTGATCCCAACTAAGATAT
This sequence comes from Xenopus tropicalis, assembly GCF_000004195.4. NCBI lineage: Eukaryota > Metazoa > Chordata > Amphibia > Anura > Pipidae > Xenopus > Xenopus tropicalis. The sequence continues at coordinate 9,205,831 of NC_030681.2, read as the reverse complement.
AATTACCCCTTATTGGGGGCAGAACAGCCCTATTGGGTTTATTTAATGGTTAAATGATTCCATTTTATCTGTAATAATAAAACAGTACCTGTACTTGATCCCAACTAAGATATAATTACCCCTTATTGGGGCAGAACAGCCCTATTGGGTTTATTTAACGGTTAAATGATTCCATTTTATCTGTAATAATAAAACAGTACCTGTACTTGACCCCAACTAAGATATAATTACCCCTTATTGGGGGCAGAACAGCCCTATTGGGTTTATTTAATGGTTAAATGATTCCCTTTTCTCTGTAATAATAAAACAGTACCTGTACTTGATCCCAACTAAGATATAATTACCCCTTATTGGGGCAGAACAGCCCTATTGGGTTTATTTAATGGTTAAATGATTCCCTTTTCTCTGTAATAATAAAACAGTACCTGTACTTGATCCCAACTAAGATATAATTACCCCTTATTGGGGGCAGAACAGTCCTATTGGGTTTATTTCATGGTTAAATGATCCCCTTTTCTCTGTAATAATAAAACAGTACCTGTACTTGATCCCAACTAAGATATAATTACCCCTTATTGGGGGCAGAACAGCCCTATTGGGTTTATTTCATGGTTAAATGATCCCCTTTTCTCTGTAATAATAAAACAGTACCTGTACTTGATCCCAACTAAGATATAATTACCCCTTATTGGGGGCAGAACAGCCCTATTGGGTTTATTTAATGGTTAAATGATTCCCTTTTCTCTGTAATAATAAAACAGTACCTGTACTTGATCCCAACTAAGATATAATTACCCCTTATTGGGGGCAGAACAGCCCTATTGGGTTTATTTCATGGTTAAATGATTCCCTTTTCTCTGTAATAATAAAACAGTACCTGTAATTGATCCCAACTAAGATATAAATAATCCTTATTGGATGCAAAACAATACTATTGGGGTTAATTAATGTTTTATTGATTTTTTAGCAGACTTAAGGTATGGAGATCCAAATTGCAGAAAGACCCCTTATCCGGAATACCCTTTGTCCCGAGCATTCTGGATAATGGGTCCTATACCTGTACTGTTATTTGCAGGCCCTAAACATGACATTGGTTCTATGTAACCCTATGGGGCTGATTTACTAAGACACAAATTCGAATCCGAATTGGAAAAATTCCGATTGGAAAACGAACATTTTGCGACTTTTTCGTATTTTTTGCGTTTTTTTCGGTGCCTTTACGACTTTTCGGAAATTATCGCGACTTTTTCTTTACCAATACGATTTGCGCGAAAAAACGCGAGTTTTTCGTAGCCATTCCGAAAGTTGCGCAAAATCTGGCGATTTTTTCGTAGCGTTAAAACTTGCGCGAAAAGTCGCGCCTTTTTCGTAGCGTTAAAACTTAAAAGGCGCGACATTTCACGCAAGGTTTAACTCTACGAAAAAATCGCGACTTTTCGTGCAAGTTTTAACGCTACGAAAAAATCGCCAGATTTTGCGCAACTTTCGGAATGGCTACGAAAAACTCGCGTTTTTTCGTGCAAATCGTATTGGTAACAAAAAAGTCGCAATAATTTCCGAAAAAATCGCAAAATACCGATCATTACGAAAAAAACGCAATCGGACGCATTCGGCCCGTTCGTGGGTTAGTAAATGTGCCCCTATGTGTTGGGGCATAAAACATGACGCTGGCCCTGCATACAGTATTGCTATGTATATTTGGTTTGTAAACAGAGTATGTATTCAATATATATATTTTATAACTTTAGAATGATTGCTGGTTGTATTGCTGTATTAAATATAGTAATATGGATAAAATAGCATACCGGAGCTTCTCTAGGGAAACGTATAGAGGGAATTAAATGTTGAGTGGGTGTGGGTAAGGTGGTTAAATTGAAATTAAACCCTCTCAAACAAAAACGCAATCTGTTTACCTTTAGGTATCTCTCACAAGTCAAACAAAGTCATATTTAAAAGAAACAGCGTCATTCTTATATATATTTCTGCTGAGAAACATTGTCAAATGAATAATAATAATAACTTGTCAGCAATCAGCAGCTCAGTAACTATAAATACAAAGTTACCAGAAAAAAATAATCAATACAGTGATATTAAATAGAAAATATATAGGGGCATATTTATTATAGTGTGTAAGCCAGCATCACCGGTGATGTTGCCCATAGCGACCAGTCAGCGATTGGATTGGAATGGTCACCTACAAATAAGAAAACAAAAGCAAAGATCTGATTGGTTGCTATGAGCATTGTCACCGTTGACACACTATAATAAATATGCCCCACAATGTAAAACAAATTTGCTCTAATACTGTAACCTGTTATAGTCAGTGAATGCCACTCACCAAAGGGATAACTTTAAGTACCTTTATTGTATGGAATTGTAGTTACAGACTGTTTAGCCAGTCAAATATACATTTCACAGCCTAGAGAAAATAAAATACATGTATGTGTGGATATGTATCTTAAAGGGATACTGTCGTGATTTTATATCTTTTTTATTTCTGAATGACTCTGTTACACAGCAAATAATTCCCTCTGCCATTTAACCTTTTATTCTTGTCCCAACAAATGTATTTGTAGCTGTAATATTGGTGTGTAGGCGCCATCTCAGTGCCTTGTGCCTGAGTCTGAGCTTTCAGCCAGCGCTACACATTAGAACTGCTTTCAGCTAACCTATTGTTTCTCCTACTCCCATGTAACTGGAGGAGTCCCAAGCCGGACTTGGATTTCTTACTATTGAGTGCTATTCTGATACCTACTGGGAGCTGCTATCTTGCTCCCTTCCCATTGTTCTGCTGATCGGCTGCTGGGGGTGAGGGGGGGGGATATCACTCCAACTTGCAGCGCAGCAGTAAAGTGTGCCTGAGTCTGAGCTTTCAGCCAGCGCTACACATAAGAACTGCTTTCAGCTAACCTATTGTTTCTCCTACTGAACAAGTCGCATAATGACACAGGGTTTCTTCTGCTCGGGTGCAATTCTTATGTCTTCCACTAGGTTGGGCATGTGAGCATGTTTAGCAATGCAAACGATTCTTGAAATTTTCCCCAGCCTTCAGGAAACCTGCTTTTTGGAAGGCAAGGGGGGTCTGGGAGAAATCATTGCTTCTTGTTGTATTTAATGTATTTAGGGCTAAAGTTTCCACTGCTTCTCATTGTATTTAATGTATTTGTGGTGCCACTGCACTCTGTCTCTCACTGTATTTAATGTAATTTGGGCATCACTACTTCTGCCCCTCACTGTATAATTTAGAATCTGAAGTTATGGTTAATAGAAATTAATAGCAACTTGACCTAGTCCCAGGTTCAATGCCCAAATATAGCTCCTGGGTGTGGCTAAATTGCTATCTTGTCTTGATATTCCGGTTTTGGATTCTCTGCTTCGTTCCTGACTACGCTGATTGCCACCTGCCCCAATCTTTTGCCTAAATTCAACTAAGAGACTTGCTTAACCCTTGGATACCACGTATTGAACTTTATGTACTCAGCTTCCTCCTTGGTCCTGACCTCAGTCCCGGTAAGGGTCGTTGGGCCCTGACAATTTGTATGTGTGGTTGTCATGCCAGTTTTCAGAGTATGGCACACACAGGCAGCATAGAGCAGGCAGAGTATGGCACGCACAGGCAGGGTAGGGCAGGCAGAGTATGGCACACACAGGCAATATAGGGCAGGCAGAGTATGGCACACACAGGCAGTAGAGCAGGCAGAGTATGGCACACACAGGCAGGGTAGGGCAGACAGAGTATGGCACATACAGGCAGGGTAGAGCAGGCAGAGTATGGCACACACAGGCAGGGTAGAGCAGGCAGAGTATGGCACAGAGGCAGCATATGGCAGGCAGAGTATGGCACACACAGGTAGCATAGGGCAGGCAGAGTATGGCACACACAGGTAGCATAGGGCAGGCAAAGTATGGCACAAACAGGCAGAGTATGGCAGACACAGGTAGCATAGGGCAGGCAGAGTATGGCACACACAGGCAGCAGGGGGCAGGCAGAGTATGGCACACACAGGCAGCATAGGGCAGGCAGAGTATGGCACACACAGGCAGCATAGGGCAGGCAGAGTATGGCACACACAGGCAGCATAGGGCAGGCAGAGTATGGCACACACAGGCAACAGGGGGCAGACAGAGAGAGGGCTTAAGGTTTCACCCCTGCCCCATAGCTGCACATTTGCTTCTTTTTATCATTAGTAACTATCTCAGGTTACATACACACAGCCAATCCTATCCTTTTTTCAATTTTGAATCTCCATTAGTTCTCCTCTGTGCTATGGATTTATATGTAGAGCATGTAATTCTTGGGGCACCAATCAGGGCACAGTCTGGGTACTGTTTGTTTGTATATTATCTTATTGTTTTTGTGCTCTGGACCTCTCACAAAGCCCTTAGGGCCACGTTATCAACTTCCTTCCACCCCAATATGCTGCTATATGCATTTTTCACCAAAATGCCCCGGTCTCTAATGTTGCCGTTCCTGTCAGTGGACAGTGAAGTTGGAAGGAAGCAGATCGGTGTTTTCTCCACCAACTTAGAGAAAATGCCTCATGTGACATGGCCCTAAAAGTTACTGGGCAGTTATTTGGCTTTTGACTTTTTTTTTCCACACAGTGTCATCTTCTCAAAGCTGGGGCTCCTAGTGTGTTCTGCAGAAATAATTAACACTGACCTAGGACATAGACACAGGAGATAGAAGTCAGCTTCATGACCCAGTATATGGTTTAGAATGAGTTATGAACCTTAATTACCTGTGACCTGAACTGAGGAAGCCAGTCTGATGACTGGTGAAACGTCTTCAAGAAAAACACAGAATGTCCAGTTGATTTTACTTATTACTACTGATATACCATGACCTGGATGAATGAGAACCTTCACAGACATTTTGCAACTCATTTTGGGGGAAAAAAACCTCAAACTTGACTTCTGAATTGAGAAAGCCAGTCTGGTGACTGGTGAAACGTCTTCAACAAAAACATAGTCCAGTTGAGTTGGTCTAACTACAGATATACCATGACCTGGATGAATGAGAACCTTCACAGACATATTGCAACTCATTTTGGGGGTAAAAAACCTCAAACTTGACTTCTGAATTGAGAAAGCCAGTCTGATGACTGGTGAAACATCTTCAACAAAAACATAGTCCAGTTGAGTTGGTCTAACTACAGATATACCATGACCTGGATGAATGAGAACCTTCACAGACATTTTGCAACTCATTTTGGGGGTAAAAAACCTCAAACTTGACTTCTGAATTGAGAAAGCCAGTCGGATGACTGGTGAAACTTCTTCAACAAGTCCAGTTGAGTTGACTTCTAACTACAGATATACTATGATCTGGATGAATGAGAACCTTCACAGACATATTCTAATTACTATTACAGTCTGTAGGTAAGTAACAAAAACTGCAAAATTCTCACCACACTTAGTAACTCCTAACAACCAATCAGAATTTAACAGAACAGGCGACCTTCTGACTGGTTGATGTAGGTCATTAGCCCTGAACATTTTATTACATTACCTTTTATTAAATGCAAGCATGTGAATATGCAAGGTGTAGAATACATTCTATAATCCTATATCTGCTATCATGTTATATAGAGGGAATTATTATTATTATTAACATTTATTTATAAAGCGCCAACATATCCCGCAGCGCTGTACAATAAGTGGGTTTCATACACTGGACATACAGAGTAACATATAAAGCAATCAGTAACCGATACAAGAGGTGAAGAGAGCCCTGCCCAAAAGAGCTTACAATCTACAAGGAATGGCTTACTTTGCTACACACAGACTCGCTCCGAATCAGCCCACAAACCCTGAGCTACAGCTACAACGAGGGGGGCAGAGTAACTGAGGCGTAAGCCCCAGGTACACCCCAAAGCACACAAAAGTATAAATAATGTGTTGGTTTGGCAGCGTTGCTTGGTTTATACCACCCCGACATGTTTAGGCACACAAGCATATTACTCAGATGTATTTGTGACTTCGCCATCCTTTTCAAGTGATCCGCCCTTCTTCCTGTAATAGACTCGGATATAAAAATCAAAATCCTGGTTGGGATCAGAAGGGTTGGGGATGACCGCGTACTCTCCCTTCTGCACCTGGAAGCAGCCGACATACTCTTTGTTCCTATTATTCACGCGTTCCCTCGCCATGGCTTTCAGATCCTTCACTAGGAGGTTGGTGGGAACCTGTAATTCATAAGGCAAGTGAGGGTGAGGTTCATATGAGAGGTTCTCAGTATCAGTACAGATAATACTTTAGGGTAATGTAATGGGATTCTTTCTAAATATTACAAAGCAAGGGAGGAAATTCTGAGCCTTTTGGCTTCATCATTTTGGCTGCTTAGGAAAATGGTCCTTATGCAGTTTATTTTGCCTATTTAGCTATGCTTTCTTATCCTAGTTACTCTGGTTACTGCGGAAGGGGATTCAGCGTAGTTGCATCATAAAGGGAGCTCACTGTTGGACAATGTGGCTGCAGTTGTCTGTTTGTGGTCACCCCCAGGGCCGCCATCCGATATCACGGGGCCCCTCACAACAAAATTTTCTGGGCCCCCTCCTCCTCTTCCTATGCTCCGTCCCCCAATGGCCCCTTCCCTTAGTGACCCCTCCCATCAGTACAAAGGACACACAGACATTGGTAGCCAGGGCCCCCCTAAAACATCGGTAGCCAGGGGTTACGTTTTGCATTGGTGCCAGGGCAGGGACCCCCTAAAACATTGGTGGTCCTCCCCCAGTGTCCCCATACTATGGGCCGCTCCTCACTGCAGCATCCTCCCCAACATCCTCAGCTCCCCCAGCATCCACCAGCTCCCCCCAGCATCCACCCAACATCCTTCAGCTCCTCCCAGCGTCCTCCCCAACATCCTCCAGCTCCCCCCAACATCCTCTAGCTTCCCTGAGTGTCCTCCCCAACATCCTCCAGCTCCCCTCAGCGCCCCCCCCAACACCCTCACATCATCCAGCTCCCCCAGCGTCCTTCCCTCCCACTCGCATGCCTGCTTCCTTCGGCTGCGTCCCCTGTCTCGCCGTTGCAGCTACTCTTTTATTAGGTTGTACCCTGTGTGTGCTGACATCACGCATACGCATGGGGCGCAACCAATAAAATTACCCGCCGACCACCAATGAACCAAGGGCCTGTAACTCTTTAAAGGGGCCTGTGCTTAAAAACTGTATCACGGCCGGACCCGGGACAACTGTGTCCCCCTGATGGCAATCCTGGTCACCCCAGACTGGCGAAGAAGGTCTTGGTACATGCTTACTTCCTCAGAGGGAAGAACTGCTGGTCCAGGGTCCAGTTCTGTACCCCTGTCCACACAAGTTATACCTGAAGGCTTGGAGATTGAGAGGCAGAGAGGCTTTTGTCCAAAAATCTGCTTTTGGAAGAGATTTCCGTTTCACAAATTGCTTTGGAGCTTTTTCATATTTGCTTTGATAATGGTTTAGGTTCCAAACCTTGAAACTTCTAGTTTGACCATTAGGAGTTCAACGGGCCAAAGATGAGAATATTATAAAATTTATGTTGGGTGTATTACACCTTAGGCCTCCAGCGAGAGAGCTTTCTTTCAATTGGGATCTACCTTTAGTTCTGCAGTCCCTTATGGAGAAGCCGTTCAAGCCTACAGAAGAGGTCTCAGAAATGGTTCTTACATCTATGATAGCTATAACCTCTTCCAGAAGAGTCAGCATCTTGAAGGGATTTCAGCAGTTCCACCATTCGCAGTTTTTCAGCCTTATCAAGTGAGACCATTTCTTCCCCAAAGTGGTCTCTACTTTTCATAGAAACCATAAGTCTGTTTTTGCCTCCTTTTTTCTGGAGCCATCTTCAGATCAACAAGTTGACAAACATTAGACCTGGTTGGATGCCTTTCGGTCTTTATATCCAGCTCCATTTCCTGGAGGAAATCTAAACTCCTTATTTGTGGTAACAGAATAGCTTTGAAGGGGTAAAGGCCCACTCCACAAGGGCTCTGAATGCTTCTTGGGCATTTCAGACTAATATTCCCTTGACGCAAGTGTGTAATTCCACTGCATGGTCTTCAACCAAGACTTTCTTGAGACGTTACATTGTAGATATTTTTACTTCTGCTGGGTCTTGTTTTGGCAAAGAAGTTCTAGAAGCAGTTTGTTCTAGAACCTTTTCTGCATTATATTCTATCAGTTATAAGTTTAGCCTTTTCGTTGAAGGCTGCCATAGTTACCAGGGAAAAATGAAAAATTGATTTCATATTATGGTTACTATTGGCAGCATTCACACCAACCCCTCCAGAGTTGGGGCTTGGACTAGAAAGACAAGAGGGGGGTTAATAGTGAAGTTAATGAATCGATTAAGTTGATTATTTTTCTGTCCAATCTGCTATTGGGGCCGGGGAATAGCCTAGTGATGTGAATGCTGCCCATAGTAACCAGGAAAATATATTATGGTAAGTATGAAATACATTTTCTGTTATCTAGATTCCCTGCCATAGAGATAGACAGGGCCTTACTGATAAATACCTGTCCCTGGGCAGTTGTGCATTGGGTAGTGGAGGGGGGGCACCTCTTGTGTCTCAGCATTAGTAGAGAACCACACTTCCTATAACTGAATGGTCATGTCTACCTGCTAACCATGATCTTGGATGTATTTACAATTGGCAACAATATATGTTATCCTATTGGGAGTCTATTATGAGTCCCTATTAGGTCACCTTGTATCTTCAGACCAATAGGAAAGCAGGAAATACATACCTCCTTGGGGAGCTGCAAAATAAGGAAGAAAAATCTGATATTAGAGTTGCTATTGGGCGGGACTGGTCTTGTTTTTATCTCATTTGTTTTGTTTTACAGATTATTGCTCATTTTACACATCAGCCCAACATTACAGAGAATATTCCCAACAATGGTACAGACAGGCAGGGGTCGCTGTACTCTGTATACCAGTAGATTGTTTCCAGCACAGCTAGAGGGAATAAGCCTTAGTGTAAAGTTTTGTGCACGGTGCCCAGGACGAATCCCATTTTACCCAGATCGACCACCTTAAACCACCCACTGCATGTTGGAATAGAAAATGCCCCCTTCTGTGATGCAAGATGTGCATTTAATGTGCTCCTTCTTTTTGATTGGTTGCTATAGGTTACTAGCCCTAGCACAAACTTTTACTACATTACCCCTAAAGAAACTGTGTGGGAGTATTCTTTTCTCCGCCAAAGGTATTTCCAATTTACACAAGGGAGGGCCTTCCCAGCAGGATAGGGGTCCCCAGTAGATTTGGGCAGTAGTTTTCTTGCAGCCCAGGCTGGCATTTAGTTGCAATTAAGAACTAGAAGCATTACATTAAACCCTAGCCACTGTATATTCATACCACTGTGGGCTACTGTCTTCTAGGTGCAGCAAGCCATGTTAGATTCATTCCCAACTATCTCCTGTGCCACCCTGGGCAGGTACATACACAGTATAGTAAGTTAATATACATCAACACCCATTATTCCCTGTACCTGGTGCCAAAGTGCAAAGTGGTAGCCATTGTGTTTAACCATGTCTCTTCTGGTCCCAGTCTCCTTGATGGTGATCCCAGAGCAAAGGCATGTGTACTGGGGCAGGACCACAGGTTGGCTTTCAGTGCTCACATTTCTCTATTATCACCATGAAAGCTGAGACTGGAGTGATGCAGCCAAACATAATGGCCACCAAGCATTTGGCCCACTGCATTTTAGAGTGACAGTTTAAAAAATAAACTTAAACAGGATAAAAACAAAGTTCTGCCTCTGACCTGGTACAAGAGAAAATCGGGGACTTTCTCAAGAATCTCCTTTGACATCAGAGCGACAATAACGGTACAGAGAGCCTTATCTTCCGCAGCATCCTGGTCATCATCATCATCGGGCACCTCCAGCTTAATGCGGAACTGTGGGTCGGCCAAAAACCTCTCTGTAGGGAAATGGGCAGAAATGGTGTTTTATTGTTGCTGCTCAGAAATGGATACTTATGTCAGTACCTGTTTATCAAGCTGCATAAAATGATTTATACTGGAAAGATGGTGCAAAAAAGTGGCGTCAGATAAACAAGTGGAGGACTTTTCCTTAAATTATCTATTTAAAAGGACTATTTATACATATATATATTTTCTTCTGTGCCAGTTCCAATCCTGTGATTTATGCACTAGTTTTGGAATGGGTGTCAAACAGGGGTGCCCAGACTTTTTTGCATGGCGATCGACTATGGCTCCTCCCCACGTACATACGCAACGCAGAGTGGGTACGCATACCCGATAAAAGCGCTGCACTTTCGCATTTGCCGGCTTAGACCTCGGTCCACCAGAAGTCCACGGGGGATCAACTGGTGGACCGCGATCGACGTTTTGGCCACCCCAGGTGATCAAAGAGGGGATGCAAAGCACTAAGGTGATTATGGCAGGTAATTATAGGGCCCCTTGCACCTTGTGTTGGATGCTCAATTGAGTGCAAGGTGAGGAGCAAGTGATTTGTATATTAGGCTCTAATGCAGGGTCACGCTGGCCCATTGGGATACTGGGAAAAATCCAGTAGGCCTCAGTCCTTGTTGGTCCTCTGGCCCAAACTACCCCGGCTCAACTGGCAGCGGCATACATTTTTATAACCATGCTGCCCATTTTTCCTAGGGTTCCACCAGTGGGTGGGTCAGTGCTGGTAGATAAGAGATGGCAGCATAATGATTCCGGCTGGGTCTGAGTTGGGAGAGTGTGGGTAAGTGTAGGGAGTTTGTGTGCATGTAGGTGGTGGTCCCGTTGGTACCCAGTCCTACTGTAATGCCCCTGATTTCGTGGCCCTTGGTGCTTGTGCCTAGCCCTAAATGCAGTGGTTCTCAACCTTCCTAATGCCGCGACCCTTTAATACAGTTCCTCATGTTGTGGTGACCCCCAACCATAAAATGATTCCTAAGACCATCGGAAATATGTGTTTTCCGATGGTCTTAGGTGACCCCTGTGAAAGGTTCATTCGACCCCCAAAGGGGTCCCGACCCACAGGTTGAGAACTGCTGCCTTTATGATCGAGCCTGAGAATCCTCCCATGTATATAGAATGTTATATACCTGCAGAATCCCCCTTCTTCCAGCTCCCCTCTGTCTGCATCAGGCTCCAGTGCGGCTCCTCCACGTTAACCTCTTTGCTTGGAGCAATATGGCAGATGTCCAAACTTTCATAATCTTTTACCATGTCTAGAAATGGGATCCTGAATTTATACAAAGCAACAGAGGTATGGGATATCTTGGAACCCAATATCCGGAAAGCTTTGACTTAAACACAAGGTTACGGGACCATATAAAATTAATGAAAAAAAATACAGATAAAAGGGCTGCATGTAATTTAAAAAATAATAAGTACAGCCCTGCAGCTTGTATTTATTTGAAGTGCCCAACCAATTCACCCCCAGACAGTGTAACAGTGTAATACTGCATTGTTTGGCCACAGTGCCACTGGTTTTGCTATTGATCATATGGGATCCAATGAAATCACTGTAAAAACTGCCTGTTCTACCCCCCCCCCCCCCCAAGTGCTTGGTTATTGGACACAAAGAGCTAAGATAAACAGGAGAGAAAGAAGGTAAGCGGATGGAACTCCCAGCCATCCCTACCTTCTATCATGGGTGCCCCTACGGTTTCCAGAATGAACATTCATATGAGAGAAATATGAGTATGTGTTTCAAGGTTTTCAAGATATTAGCAGTTTTAAACTGCTAATCTAATGAATTTTAAACACAACACCACCTGCTGGCTATTTGGGGCGACTAGTTTCTGTTGGCTAATTATGAATTTTGTCAAGCTTAGAGCTTGAGGTGAGTAGAGAACCATCTGACATTTCACTGGTCAGGTCTAAGTAAAGCAACAATTTTACATGAGCAAGTGCCACATATAGGCACAATCAGCTATGGATTTACTCTTCTCTTCTGGGCATAATGTGCCGTGTAACGTAAATACATGCTCACCAAAACTCTCCATCGTCCTTCTGAGTGAGAAGAGCATCTTTCACTTCCTGGGCAACATCATTCCATTCAGGGGCACTGTCAGAAGGAAAAAGATGTTTTGGATCAACTGACCTTTCCTGCATGGTTCTGATATATTTTCATTGTGTAGAGTAAATGGTATTGCATCCAATAGGCCAGCGGGTAGTGGTTAGGGGCAAGCCCTACAGTTGGGCCTTAGTTAGGTCTTTGGCCTTTGCCTCACTTTGCTGTAACTACCAGAAAGCGAGTCAGTACTCTGCCAGCCTAGCTGGTAAAAATGATGCTTGATGCCAATGTTCTTAATAGGCAAGAAACACAGACTGCTTGGATTTCTAAAGATGCACCAAACCCACTTTTTTGGGTTCAGACGAATTTTTTGGGGTTCGGTTTTATTTTTCTAGTGTACTCCTTAGTGACCACTAGGTGGAGGCACTGTGCTGCAAATCCCAGTTCCCAGTATCTTCCACTAGCAAAGAGAGTCAGGTCTGCTGGATTGCATACAGGTAATGCGCCAGAGATATAAGTGAGTGTGATCATATTGGTTTGAGAAAGGGTTACAGAACACTGTAGGGCTACAAAGAACACTGTTGGTTCTGAGCAAAGGAAAGGCCTGAAACAACATCTTTCTGGTGGGAATCTCCCAGGCATGGGTGGCTTTGTTACTAGTTACTAATATGTAACCCCCAATCACTGTAGGTTTATCCTGTTGTGGACAGAACCATGGTAAGACAGCTCAGGGTTGGGCTGGAAGGAGTATGGGGGACTGGGAAGAGACAGGGCAGATCAGGGACTATTTAAGGGTTGGCAGTGGCAGAAACTCAAAAAGGTTTTGTGGTTCTGCATTAACCATTTGAGTTGCTAATATTGTGAGACAAATGACGTACTTATCACTCCATGCCCCAGTCCATTCCTTGTAACCCCAGGGGTTTCGCAGCCGGACCAGTTGGACTTTCTCTCCTTTGTAGGAAACCTGCGAATCACACACACAGTGACCCTTTCCCACCAGCAGATAATCGCACCCATTGTTAGTTAATTACACACGGGGCAAAAATGTCCTTTCATTCCCATCCGTGTAAATCACCATAAGTAAACCAAGCTCATTATTGCTCAGAAATGTCTGACTGCATTTACAGAGGCAGCCGAGTTCCTTTACCATGTTGTTGCTTTATGTCTCTTCCAATTAACACAGGGGGAAAAAAAATACTAATATTTGCCACCAGGTAGCGCATGGTCTATGGCAGTGATCCCCAACCAGTGGCTCAGGGCAACATGTTGCTCCCCAACCCCTTGGATGTTGCTCTCAGTGCCCCCAAACCAGGGAGTTATTTTTGAATTCCTGACTTGGGGGCAAGTTTTGCTTGAATAAAGATCTAGTATAATGCCAAACAGAGCCTTCTGTAGGCTGCCAGTCCATATAGGGGCTATTAAAAAGCCAATTATAGCCCTTATTGGCACCATCAGGAACCATTTTCATGCTTGTGTTGCTCCCCAACACTTTTTCCATTTGTATGTAGCTCACAGGTATAAAAGGTTGGGGTTCCCTGGTCTATGGCCTTTTCTATTGTGTTTTTCTGGCAAGTCTTTTCACTTTAGCACCATCTAGAGGCAGAATGTAACATTCAAAAATGGTGTCTGGACACGGTGAGACAAAATGTAAAAACTTGCTGGCTGCATCTGTATGTGCAGTCACGTGTTATTTCTCTCTGGGATTTACATGGACGGGGATGGCTGGGCATTTAGATTATTATGATTATTATGTAAGTTGCGTTTCCTACCTCCTCTGCTCCGGTGATGGAATATGAATGGGCGGCAACTAAGTTTTTGTCGTGAGTAAATGCCCCCTGTCCTTGCATAAACAACAACATTATATTGGTGAGAACGAAAAACAAAAAGACAAATCCTATTTTATAGTTACAAAACGAATTTTGCCCATACAAAATACAAAACTGAGTTCATTTACTAAATGCAGATTGTGTCCTGCACTCTAATTTGCCACACAGAGACCTGCCTTCCCCCATCACTGCAGCTCTCCTGCACTTGGCCGCACTCTATTCTTTAAGGACTGTCCTCTTTATGTTCTTCTACGTTTACTCTTTTGTTTTTCACTTCACTTTAAAGAAGAACCTCTCCTTGGCACCTTTGCACCTAGCCACCTTTATCTTTTTAATACTTTCTCCTTCTATTTGCTCTTTTTGTTCTTGTTCCCATCCCTCAGTGACTTCTCTCTGCCCCCCCATCTACACTTTCCTCTTCTGCTGGCCACCATTTTCTTCTTTTCTTTTCTATCCTTTATTAATGGAATCCTCTTCCTTTTCATTTCTCTCCACTTCCTCCTCTGGAGTCATTATTTTTTCTTCCTCTCCTCTCATCTCTCTGGTACCCCATTGTCCTCTCCCTCCATTTACAGTGATTTTCCATTACACTATTCAGGATCAGACTGGGATGTGCGCTGCCCTCCAGGGCTGCCACCCAAGGGGCCCCTCACACTCACAAAGGGCCCCTGCCATCCAACCACTTCAATCCTCCCCCATTCCATGCACCTAGCTGGCACTTACTTAGTGCAATGGGGGAGGAAGATCTGGGGGAAAGCGCTAATGCTTCCCGGGGGGGACCGGTTCTGGGTCGGCAGGGCCATCCCATCCCATTACCAACTCTTTCTTTCTCCACCTCTCTTCCTCCTTTCTGTTTCATTTCCCCTGCCCCAGCCTTGGCTCTCTTTCTTAATAATCATATACTGAGCCCACTGATCTGTACCACAACATAAATATGTTTCATGAGATACAAAGAGGGTGTGAGTAGAACTTACAGTTGAAGAGGTGAGCAGGCATTTTGATTTTACAGCCCTCTGGATTTTTGGGAATTGATGTTTTTTTAAAAAGTACCATAAACAAACACCGCCAGTGAAATGCTGCAGGGCTACGGTTGAGTACTGATATTCAAGGGCTTCATAGGATCCACGCAGCCTGTGGGCAAACCATACAATAGTACAGCCATGAACTGACTCACAAGAAACAAATGATGGAACAAATTCCATTAGTATGGCACATAAGGATGGAACCAATGGAGTCATAAAACTGCCAGTTTGTAGAGACCCCCACCTGCCTGGGTGCCATGGTTTAAGATTAAGACCCTTCCAGGATGCTTTCTAGCAGTGGTTGTCTTCTACACTTGAAGGTCCAACCTTTGGTCAGAGCCCCAGGGACACATATAAACAGAGATATCTGTGTATCAGTCACTCAGCCATAGTTCCAAGAATATCTTGTGTTCACCCCAAACCCAAAACCGCCATTCTACCCAGTTCTCAGACTTAGCCCCTCCTGACACTGCTCCAACCCCAGAGTGTTCAGACCCAGATCCTAATTACTGCTTTATAGGGGGTGTCTATAGCCTCTTTAGGGACTGTCACCCTTAGCAGTGTCCCTACTGACCCCACAGTAGGGCAGATACAGTCTTCCTTCAATGATCTATGTAGCAGGAGTCAATATGTACTGTAAGTACCTGTAGAAGGCATCAGATGTTGCAATCGGAACTTGTTTTCTGGGCATAACCTTTTCTACCCAGGGGGTTCTGGGACTGGGATATCCATCGGAAGCTCAGGTTCCAAGGTTGGATATGGCTGTAGGCTATGTGCTCTGCTGAAGCCACAACAAGGGTGCAACAACTTTTTTAAGTATCCAAGTCTGTAGTAACCCCCTAATGTAAAGTTCTTGGAGTGAGCTTCTGCCTATACAGGTACCGTATGGAGTGGGTATCAGACAGTTATGAGCAGGGTAACACTTACTTGGCAAAAGCCTTCTCCAGCAGTGCAGGCCAGAACTCATTCTCCTCAGCTGATTTCACAAACACCAATTTCTTGTCTCTAGTAGGGAGTTTGTCGTCTACAACCACATCCAGCCATTCACCCCTCTGCCAGAACTGAGAGAGACAGGAATATGTTAAGCGTCAGGGTGATGTTCACACAAGACTCTATAAGTAACACACTGGCAATTCATTTGGTTTCTATGGGTTACTAGACCTAGGTAGCATTAAATGACATTTTCCAACTGCTGTTATTTGCCACAGACAACATTTCCAAGGAAATGTGCTGTATTTTTGCTATTTCGCCCCCAGTCTAAACAAGTCCAATAGCTTTATACCCTAACTGAAACCGCTGACATTAATTGGTTTAAAAATCAACTAAACAAGGACTTGTGCCATATTTAGATTCAATGTATAAAACCAGACGTTGAAGGAAAGGTAAAAACTCAGTAAGCTTTATCAGAAAGGTCTATGTAAATACAGCCATAAGCACTCACAGAAACGCTGCACTGAGTCCTCTATCAAAAGAAACATAGGATTTCTTTTATTCCTTTGTGTAAACATGTTCTTCAGGATCAGACTTCCTCTCTCAAAAGAAAACATTCCAGGCACGGGCAGGAGTCTGCTCAGTTTGCTCCTCTCCCCTTCCTTCTCCTGCTCCCCCCTCCCATAAGAAATCACTCCCCCTCCCATCAGAATGTGTGATCTGAGCTACCTGCGGCTAGAGCTGCATCAGGAAGCTACTGAGACCAAGTTAAAATGGCAGCTGCTATCTTAAACAAACAGAGGGAGCTTCCAGGGCTCTTTACTCAGGTATGGTAAAGCTTTCTGCAGACTAAATATAGGGTTCTACGAGGCACTAATGTGGCGAATCTATTGGCAGTAAAATGCCAAAATGCCTTTGCTTCTTTATTAAGAATATTATTATATAAGTATAATCGCAATTTCGTTTTTTCACTTTGTCTTTTCTCGAATCATGAAAAAAAACCTCTCATTTTAATAAATCGGCCCCATAGTTTCAATTTATGGTGTTACTGGCCCTTTAACAAAGAAGCTGAAAGACAAATGTCGGACAGAGGAAAGAATTTTTGAGAATTTTTGCTCTTTACGGAACAGATCATTGTTACCTTGAAGTGGAAGATCCCCGCATAGTTGGTCTTAAAGTTTTGATCCTGAGGTAAAACCAAGGAGAGATATTCCTCAGAGAGTGTGGCACAGCCGATTGTGCTCAGAAACCCGCAGTCCGCTGTACAGGGGAAATACATGGGAAAGGAGAAACTTGGGAAATTTTGCATTAATTTCCATAGCAACCTGTTTCTCGGGTTTATTAATCCCCAGTACTGACCACTGATTCTCCAAAGTTCATATTCCTGGGCTGCTCTCTTTCCCTAGGTCAGATGGAAGGGCCGTCATTATTTATTTCTTAAATTTTTTTAATTATTTGCCTTCTTCTTCAAACTCTTTGCAGCTTTCAAATGGGGGTCACTGACCCCGGCAGCCAAAACCCTATTGCTTTGTGAGGCTACAATTTTATTGTTATTTTTTATAACTTTTTTTTTTCTATTCAGACCCTCTCCTATTCATATATCAGTCTCTCATTCAAGCCAACTCTCTCTCACTCAAGCCTCTTTGCTAAGATCATTTGGACCCTAGCAACCAGATAGCCCTCCACAAAATCTTTTCCCTATTTCCCTGTACCTTTAGATTCATCCCTTTAGGCTCTTCCACAAACACAAGCCTGAATTTACTAACTGCTGGTAAATCCATATTGCTGCCCCCAGTCCCAGCCATTACTATTCCCATTGGGTAGGCGGTCTGGCCATACAATGGCCTGGAACACACTGTTAACCAATAGAATTCCTTTTCTTATCACTGTAATGCAAATTTAGATGGCTGGGGAACCAATACACTCTTGGCCACTTGTAGCTGTTGGAGCAAGAGTCGTGTAAGGTTCTAAAATTGACTGTAATGTCTGATTACCAAATAACAAGCCCATTGCACTTTGTGTTCTTACAAGGCTAGAGGACTGTGTTTGACGGCTACTTGATGCCAATTCTGGAACTTGAATCCCTAGCCTACTAGATATCACCAGGTTACTAGTGTCAAACTGGGGCCCACCATAGAACAGGGCCTGAACTAGGGGTAGGCAGAAGAGGCATCTGTAGGTACCTCTCCTACCTACCCCAAGTACTCCCCTCCACTTGTCTAACGTGGCACACCCCTCCCCAAGCGGCGTCTCTGTGTGCATGCATGCAGGGGGAACATGCAGGGGCTAGATGGCTGGCCGGGTTGCCTAGGGTGCCCAGTTGGCCCGGCCCTGCCATCGAACCTCACCCCAGTAGCCCACCACTTACATAAGCTGCTGCTGCGACTGCCACCCACCCCCTGCTAATTGCGCAGACAAGTTACATATTATGCATTTATCACCGGCAACATTTCAACAACAGTTTGTGTTTCTCCCCTAAGGGACAATAAATGATAATAAAGCAGTTTTTTGTACCCAGACAAATATAAACTCACCCACCTACCTACCTACCTACCTTCCTGCCTGCCTTCCCTTCAGCCCCTTTACATTCTCCCCTCTTCTAATCTTCTCTATTTTTCCTATACACATGCCTTGCTTCCAACGTGTTGGTCCCCAATCTCCCCTTTGCCCTGTCCCTGCTTCCTTCCTGCTCTGTCATATTCTCCCTCTGTTCATTTCTCTCTCCCTGTTTTCATCTTCTCACACCTCCCTGTTTGCCTTCTGCTCTCTGTTTATTTTCTGACTTATAAATTAATATATTCACCACCAATTCTTATCTCGCCTTTCCCTTCTCTCAGCTTCATCTTCATCCACCTCTCTCTCCTCTTTGCTTCTGCTCTCCATAGTCTCCCATTTCTAAAGGGACATAGCACAGAGTGGGGCCATGGGGTCCAACAGGGAGGTGAAGCAGATCAGCGGGTATATTGGAAGAAAGAGAGAAAAAAAGGGAGGCTGGTCAAGCATAAAAATAAGTGCGTAAAAAGCGTCGCCATTTTAAAAATATTTATCTTGATATGATAGGGTTAATGATGGTATGGCAGTGCTTAGTCAGTGGGACCCTGGGGGCCTAGCAGGAAGGCTGGTGATCAGCAGCCCAGAAGAATGAGAAACATAAAAAGTAGGATTGCAGACTGAATGGTGGCAGCGGATGGTATGGCAGAAGGCAGTGAGCAGAGCCCAGCAGGACCGGGGCCACTGGGAATTTTCCTGGTATCCCAGTTGTATCCCAGTCTGACCCTGTGGGTTACTAACCCTATTATGACTTTTCAGTGGAGCCGAGGCCACAACTCAGCTTACAAACCCCAGCCCAAACAAGGGCCTATCTGACACCCCAGTATTCAGACACATCAATACTTGTCGCAGACTGATTAGTGATAGTACTCTATCCAACCTCTCATATTATTCATTTTGTTACTAAGATTCAGATGAAAACATTACTTACCGATTGTACTTTGACAAATATCAAAACGCGTTGCTCCATCAGTAATGAATTCCGCATTGGGGTTGATTTCCTGTGAGCAATTAACAAATGTAATGGTGGCCCTTCTGCACCCTAGATATTTCATAGATATTATGGGACAAAGAAAATAGGACTGACTAGGAGTGGGTGGGGGGGAAGTGTTAGGCACCCCCTAGTGAGTATAGTAGTGCTGGTTGGCTGATATGGAGAACTGCATTTAGCACTGGCATTAGCTTACAGAGCTTCCATAGTTTTTTTAGTTTTTTTTTTTTGTTTTTTTTTGGGGGGGGGGTATCCCCTCTTAAAGACTGTCTGCAAGGAGATAGGATAAAGGAGACTGGGCTGCTAGGGGGGGCTGATTAGCTACACACATACAAAGAAGAGGGAATTGATTAATACATATTGCCTGGTCCCGTTTCACCACAACAAGGTTTTGATCAACCCAAACAAATATATATTATTCTAAACAACTTCCCAATATACATTCATTAACAATTTCCAGTGGTTTTAGTGTTATTTGTAACTGTAATCGCTATTGAATGCAATATCTGTTTATAGTCTCTGCACTGCTGGTCTGACTCATGAAATAGAGTATCTGAAACCATCTCATTAAGTTACTTCTGCTACATTGTTTATAGGGTCACAACCAAAAACCACAAAGGGATAAAAAAAATGTGTTTTTTAAAACTGTGTATTAATTTATCTTTAAACCCATACTTTTAACCCATGTTTCCATTGCAGGATGATGATGACTTTATTATAATAAAGAAATATTCCCAATTAAGCACATATTGTGGCACAGTGTCTGGGAAAACACTGGAGGGAAGGTACATACAGTATCTCCCAGAATGCTCTGTGAGACCCAGCATATGAGGAGAATTACGGAGGCTGTGCATAATCAAGTGACGTTAGAGAGGAGTCATACCTTGGGGGAGGGGAACTCTGCCAAGGGAAGTAGGAAGTAGGAAGCAGGAAGTGTATTAGGCAGTTGCTGAGGGAGTAGGTCTGGTAAAACTGTATATAAAGGGTAACCAAAGCTTTACCAGAAGCTGTATGGTTACATAGATATGCTACAATAGGTTACTGGATCTTTTTTTTTTTTTTTTTTTTCAATAAATACACGACCAAATATAATAATTTTTGTTTCCTTTGTTTAACAAGGTTTTCTTCATCTAATTTTAGGACTTGAATTTGGTGAAATTTGGTGATTTGAAAATCAGATGATGTTTTAGGTCACATTCGTATAAAAATAATAATAAATGTTAAAGGGTTCACAGACTTTTGAGAACCACTGTGCAAATAAGGTTGTGCTGATACACAGCAATATCCATAGTAGGCAACTATATTATACCTGTTACTGGCAAACGGGTGGGTTTAAGTGGAATATGATCTATGCTAAAAATGAAGTCTAATTTGTATTAGTATTGGAAAGATGGTGGGAGAGAAGGCCGGCAGAAACATCAAGGCATCAGAACCCTTTAACATCAGGGCCATGTATAGGGTTGCCACCATAGCCATACCGGCCTTTAGCTTGGGGGCTGGCAGTGATGTCACTTGGGGGCGGGGAAATGGATGGGCTAGTCAGGGGAATGGATGGGCTAGTCAGGGAAATGGATGGGCTAGTCAGGGAAATGGATGGGCTATTCAGGGGAATGGATGGGCTAGTCAGGGGAATGGGTGGGCTAGTCAGGGGAATGGGTGGATAGGGCTGGGAAATGGGTGGGACAGAGGCTGGGAAATGGGTGGGCTAATCAGGGGAATGGATGGGCTAGTCAGGGGAATGGGTGGGCTAGTCAGGGGAATGGGTGGATAGGGCTGGGAAATGGGTGGGACAGAGGCTGGGAAATGGATGGGCTAGTCAGGGGAATGGATGGGCTAGTCAGGGGAATGGGTGGGCTAGTCAGGGGAATGGGTGGGCTAGTCAGGGGAATGGGTGGATAGGGCTGGGAAATGGGTGGGACAGAGGCTGGCCTCTGTATAAAAGGGAGTTATCTGTTGCGGTGAGAGTCAGGGAAGGGGAGGATTATAGGTAGGGATGCCACAACTACAATTTTTACAGCAGATATATTGCTGATAAATTTGTAATACTGAAATGATAACTTGAAAGATAAATTAGAATATCATATTTATAAGCCAAGCTAAGAACTGTAGTTTATTTATTATATTCTATTGATGCCTAAAGGATTAAAAGACTCTTGAGAAAACTTTCCAAGCGTACCCTGCCTTCACCTGGCAATCTTCCAGATAAGTATAAAATATAAAACATGAAATTAATTAATAATTTTGCACAAACAGATGGATTTCTGTTTAACATTACCCTGTATGTTGCTATCTCTTGCAAGGCACCATTTGATTGAATTCCTACAATATAAATATAGAGAGAGAACTGTTGTGCTTATTAAGAAAGGAAGCACTCAGGGACTTTTGCACAGAGCCCTATGCCCCAGGCTCCCAGGTATCCCCTGCGCAGATTCAGACTTCTCGCATGTTCAATACAGTTACCTTCACAAAAGGTCTCTACTGAACTTGCGTGGGGAATACCGGTGAGCCTAGGGCAGGATGGGGGCAGCTGATTGCATGAAAGTAACCCAGGCTGGTGCACTTTCTAAGGAAAAGGAGCACTTGCCCAGACAGGAGATAAACCATAAGGGTGGGGTGTCTAAAAAACTGCCCCCAGTGATTTTATTCCTCCCCCTATAAATAGCTCTTACCAATGGTCTCATCCAGACAATTCCTTTTGCTTTACTTGATTCCGGTCCCATTTTGTTAGACCCAAGTGAGGCTTGGCCTGCAGGGAATTTCTCATCCTCAAAAAGAGTGTTAGACGCCAGGCACTGCGCTTTCAGCTGCTCATAGTCCTGCTCTAAGTATTTTTTAGGGTTTTCTTTGGTGCCTTCAGGTTGTGCCATGTCTCTGTCAGTGATGCCAGTCTGTGCAATGATGACTGAGCCCGGAGAGGTATAAATTGGCAGCCCTGCTCTTTCTATTGGAGGAGCCTAAATACCTGTAGGGCTAAATTGTACCAGGCAAATGATTTGGGCTGCATTAAACAAACCCACGGGAACGGTGTGACAGTTGTTTTGCTTGCGTTACATTCCCAAGGTTCCATTTATTATCCAGACATTTGTTATTCAGAAAGCTCTAAAACCCAGCATTGTGATCTCTCTTTTAAACAATAAGTTCTGCGTTTTATACAAAATTCTGTTTCTCGGTAATAATAAAATAGCAACTGGTAGGTCATAGGGAACATCATCATAAATACATATTCGTGGCAAAACAATTCTATTTTGTGTAATATATAGATGTTGTTAGTCGTGTTTAGGCACGGTGCTCCAAACCTGCATCCAGAACTCCCCGGATCCCACTAATTCTGTATAGTGGATCCTATACCTCAACTTGTATACCTGTATAGGACCTACTTGTCATATGGAAGCATTTCTATACAGTCTGTACATGACTGATTATAAAAGAAAGCATAATTCTTGGAAACCCCCACCCCACAGTTGATTGAGTGGGTAACATGAGAACTGCTCAATCCCCTTCTGCCGTGCCCCCCAAACCGACAATCATCAGCTGTGTTGCACCTATGGGTTCACTGCTGTTGTCCGAATCCCAAACCAATAATAGACTTGGTGAATCCTTTTAAAGAAGGAAAGTTAAAAATCACTTGGGGGCATGTGTTATCCCCCCCCCCCCCCCCCCACTGGCTATTGTAATCACTTACCTTTTACCTCGGGTGCTCCTGTTAGCAGAAAACCACACCAGCTGGGGTAGCTTTCTTCTTTCTTTGCGCAGTAGAGTCGGCTTTTTCACCCTACTGTGCCAGAAGAAGAACAAAGATAGAAGGAAGTGGATCCCTCACTCGCAGCTACCCCGGGCCGGTGCAGTTTTTTCCTAATAGGAGCACTAACTTGAGGTAACTTGGGAGGGGAGGGTGCTTAACATTTTAGCGATTTTTACTTTTCCTTCTCTTTTAATCCCAACCAATGGTGATTATCATTAATGCTTTTCAACCAGTCGGAGGCTGATGGCTGTTCCAACTTTCCCTTTTCTGTGTTCTTGTGTTGCATTGGTGCTGATTAGCACTGCTACTTAATAAATTTAAAGAAGGTAAAGGAAAGGTAAAAACTCAGTAAGCTTTATCAGAAAGTTCTATGTAAATACAGTCATAAGCACTGAGTCCTCTATCAAAAGAAACACAGGATTTCTTGTCTCCTTTTGTGTAAACATGTTCTTCATTATCAGACTTCCTCTGTCAGAAAAATCCTTCATTCCCCAGCTGAGTCTGTGCAGTTCTTTCCTCTCTCCCTTCTCCTGCTCCCCCTCCCATAAAAATTCACTCCCCCTCCCATCAGAATGTGTGATCTGAGATACCAACGGCTAGAGCTGCAGCAGGGAGCTGCCCGGTCATTGACTGGGCAGCTAGATAATTATAGCTCTGTGAGGCTACAATTTTATTATTATTGCTACTTTTTATTGCTTATCTTTCTATTCAGGCCCCCTTCTATTTATATCCCATTCTCTCATTCAAACTACTGCCTGGTCGCTAAGTACCCAGTACAGGGTTCTGTACTGGGTCCACTTTTGTTTAATTTGTTCATAAATGACTTAGGGGAGGGTATTATGAGTAATGTATCAGTGTTTGCAGATGACACAAAACTCTGCAGACCAGTCAATTCTATCCAGGATGTGACATCCCTGCAGCAGGATCTTGACCAACTGGCAATCTGGGCAGCTAAGTGGCAGATGAGATTTAATGTGGATAAATGTAAGGTCATGCACCTGGGATGTAAAAATATGCAAGCCCCGTATACCCTTAATGGGACTGCACTAGGCAAATCCATAATGGAGAAGGACCTTGGAGTCCTTGTAGATAATAAACTTGGCTGTAGCAAGCAATGCCAGGCAGCAGCTGCAAGGGCAAACAAGGTTCTGAGCTGTATTAAAAGGGGTATAGATTCACGGGAGGAGGGGGTTATTCTTCCCCTTTACAGAGCGCTGGTAAGGCCCCATCTAGAATATGCTGTTCAGTTTTGGTCTCCAGTGCTCAAACGGGACATTATTGAGTTAGAGAGGGTCCAGAGAAGGGCAACTAAGCTGGTAAAGGGTATGGAAAGTCTCAGTTATGAAGAAAGACTGGCCAAGTTGGGTCTGTTTACACTGGAGAAGAGGCGCTTAAGAGGTGACATGATAACTATGTATAAATATATAAGGGGATCATATAATAACCTTTCTAATGTTTTATTTACCAGTAGGTCCTTCCAACGGACACGAGGGCACCCACTCCGTTTAGAAGAAGGGAGGTTCCATTTAAACATTCGGAAAGGATTTTTTACAGTGAGAGCTGTGAAGTTCTGGAATTCCCTCCCCGAATCAGTCGTACTGGCTGATACATTATATAGCTTTAAGAAGGGGCTGGATGGATTCTTAGCAAGTGAGGGAATTCACGGTTATGGGAGATAGCTCTTAGTACAAGTTGATACAGGGACTGGTCCGATTGCCATCTTGGAGTCAGGAAGGAATTTTTTCCCCTCTGAGGCAAATTAGAGAGGCTTCAGATGGGGTTTTTTGCCTTCCTCTGGATCAACTTGTAGTTAGGCAGGTTAGGTATAGGCATTATGGTTGAACTTGATGGACGTATGTCTTTTTTCAACCCAACTTACTATGTTACTATGTTACTATGTTACTATGTAAACAATACCCTAGCAACCGGATATCTGCTGAAATTCCAAACTGGAGAGCTGCTGAACAAGCCAATAAGGTCGGTGCCTGCTCCTCCCTGCTATGTGAGTCCCCTGGCTGGCAGAGTCACGGAACTTTATGCAGCGCAGGTAGATATATTAAAAACTAATGATTTTTTCAAATTAAACCAAATTGCAAATGTCATGTAATCGACTATATCTCCTTATTTTTTCACATTGTAGTAAAGGTGAACAGCCCCGTTAAGTGTTTATGAAGAAATGAAGTCATTTTATGAAGAGCTGCCAACACAGGCACGCAGCAAAGCATTGGTACATCGATCATTAGTACATTTATTTTTATCATCAGTTACAAACAGAGATAGAAGTGAAATAATATTGCCCTTTGTGTGTCATTATACCTGGAACACAAACAAGTCAGGCGTCTGACTCCTTTCTGGTACCGGGACGCTAAACATTTGTTAAAAAAGCAATAAACTATGAATGGTGATTAATAATAATGACAGAAATATAGTTTTTGTGTTTTTCTGACCCTGTATAAGAAAGGGAATTTACTGTTCATAACTGGAAGCAACGTCGCAATGGCAATTTATTTTATATTCAATCTTTAAGCAATATCTGGGTCTAAATCAGAGGTCCTCAAACTAAGGCCCGCGGGCTGAATATGGCCCCCCAAGGTCCTTTACCCGGCCCCAGGGCCCACTGCATCCTCACCCCTGGCTATCACCAGTCTGCCTCAGTGTGGCCCCAGCACATTGTGTCCAGCGCCATTAGAGTCGGCTAGTAGGACCCAGTGACAGGCAGACAGGTAAGTAGCCAGGGGTGGGGACACAGCGGGGGCAGGGGGGGCATAGTTTGAGGACTAAATATAGTCCGGCCCCCCAACAGTCTGAGGGCCCTCTGTTTAAAAAGTTTGAGGACCCCTGGTCTAAATAGTGACGTCCCACAATTCCATAGAGAAGTGAGTAGATTCCTTTGCACCCAATCGGGACATTTATACATATATTAACATGTATGTAGGGACCCATAGGGTTAAGTTCCCTATGGCTTTATACCCTACTTCTTCACATCTTTTTTGTTATTGGGCAAAGCCCTTATACTCAGGTTTCAGTTATGTAACTGTATCCCTTATAGGTTAGTCAGGTTGTTCACGCCCCCTGCAGACTGATATAGTGTCTAGCAGGAGGGTGTGGCTTCCTCTTTGGCTGCAGGCTGCCTTCCAAGCATAGCTCCATTGAGCCTGGGAGCAGACCTTAGGCCCCAGAAGCCATTTGTGCCCCAGAGGATACCAACCCTCTGGTGAAAGTCGGGGACAGGGCCCCGTGAACGAGGATAAGTAAGCACAGCAGATTGTTTAATAGCACTTTCTAGGAAAGTGACATAGTCAGCTCTAGCTAGAAAGGGCAGTCTAAAAGCCCCACCAAAGGAGTGATTAGATCCAGGAGTAGTTCTCCTATCCGGCAATGTTGCCTCAGTGTAGGGCCACGGAGTAGAGATAGTGACAGCCAGGATAACCCCTGATCCTACTCACCCGGAGGACTCATCCACATTAGGTTATCAACCTGAAGGAGTAGATAACTACATAAACTACCTCCCAAGGGGTATTTGGCTGAAAGGTGTGTTTCCCTGCCCAGACTCTACCAAGAGGTGGGATAAAATGGTGCATACCCTCTCTTCTGCATAAGGGTGTGCTCTCCTTTTACCATCTATACTGGCTGTGTCTGTGAGTCTGATAACCCTGCTAATACATCTGTGTCTTGGACCAATAAATCTGTATTATAGTTCACCATAAGAATCTCTCTAGCACCCATTTATACCAACCACACTACACAGTCTCAGCAAGTTGTAGTTTAACTACACCCTCAGCGAAGGCCCATCCTAAGAAAGAGGGTCACATGTAACACATGCTCTACATCACTACTAGCCTGGATTTGACTATATCATAGCCAAACAAGTGTTACATGTATGTGATTTGTTATCTGAAAATCTTTTATCCTGAGGGCTCCATTATAAGGCAATGCCCTAATCCCATAGTGTTCCATTAATATAAACGATTCATTACTTTGTACTATATAGATTGTAAGCTCTACGGGGCAGGGACCTCCATCCTCTTGTGTCTTTGACTCTTAACTTATTGCAACTGTATCTTGTATTTATTTGTATTTATTGTTATACTGTGTATTTATCTATTATTATCTTAATAACCCCCTGTTTGTATTAATGTATTCTACAGTACAGCGCTGCGTACATAAGTAGCACTTTATAAATAAACATATACATACATACATATTACATGGCAGCTAAGCCAGCACAACTCCATGTTGATTGGTTCCCGGGTTGAATACTGCTATTACATATACACTTCTGCTGGCTGAATTGAAAGTGTCAGTTGTTTGGTACCTTAGCAGTAAAAGCTGCTGAAACTCCCAGCTGGAGAACAAATACTGAAATGGTTAAAAAAACTACAAATAATAAAAAATGAAGACCAATTGCAAACAGAATATCACTCTTTACATCATACTAAAAGTTAACTCAAAGGTGAACAAATAAATAAAATATCTATTAGCAAAGGTGCCCCGGTGCCCCCATGTACATTTAAAGGAGACGTTCTGGATTTTGACATGAGAGACACCACGCATCCCTATAGGGCTAAATAAACATTAATGTTACGTGTCTTTTCTAGATAATATTTAACTGAGATCATGTTCTTATTTACTTCTTCTGGAACATATTTGTTTGCTTTTGTATTTCTTAACATTCTGGGGATTTCCAATTAAGCATTCGGATAATCTGTACTAATACAGAATGCAGTCGGGAGGTTCCCCTGTCTGAAAGCGGTTTCTAAGCTGGGTACTGGTGGGAAACGTTTAGTGATTTAAGCAATACGTTTTTATTTCAAGCTAGGGAGGCCATTAAGCTGCTATGACTGCCAGAAAATCGCCAGCTGGTATTACAAATTTACTGGCAATATAAATGCTGGTGACATTGTAAGGGGGCAATCCTACCTATAATCCCTCCCTTCCCTGACACTTTCAGCAGCAGATCGGCCCCATTTTATATAAAGGCCGGCCCCTGCCCCGCCCATTTCCCTGCCCTGCCCCGTCCATTTCCCTGCCCTGCCCCGTCCATTTCCCTGCCCTATGCTCTTTAGTGTTACTATTCTATGGATTTTCATAGGAACACATTGGTATCACTTTAAATCCTATTTCTAAGGAAGGTGTATGTATGATTACATAGTAGAAAGAGATTTCAGGTGACATTTTATTAAGGCTGGCGGAGCCCATAACATCCCTGACTTGTGGCCCAAATAAAATTACATTTGATCTGACCAATCCAGTGTGCTGCTGAAATTTCCTTCTGAATGTCAGTGGGTTCTGGTTGGTGCCAAGACCCAGAACCGGTGCCATTACCATACGTGTGTCCTGTCGGTGCCAGCGTTTAGGGAATGTTCGGCTAAACAATACTAATATCAACTTTGGAGTTCCAAAGGGAGGAGTCTGTATCCCAGTGTGTGGGCGGGGCATGGAGATACCTATACAATAGTTGGGCTAGAGCCTACTTACCTATGGGAAAGGGTGAGGAGAACTGTACTGCAGGTAGGTACAGAGACATTAATCAGGCTGGGGGGGTACTGGGGGAATTTTCAGCAGCACACATTTTCTTCTTGTAAGGGGCTGTGGTTGCCTGGGGCCAGGGTCGGGAAAAATCCCGGTGAGCCCTGTCCCTAGTGGGCCCTGACCCTAGTGGGCCCCAGCGGCTCAGACCCGACCATTGCGGCGCTCCCACTGCCCGACTGTTCCTCCCCTGATGCATTAAATTTACACGCACTCAGGGCAGGACGTTGGGAGGGGGACCCTGCGGGGGTTAGGGGGGCCCCTGCGGTGGGGGGGTTAGGGGACGGGACGGGAGCCCCGGTAGGCCCTGCACCCCCCAGTCCGGCCCTGCCTTTGGCTGGTACAGAAGCCCAAAACATAATGTACAATATTTCTTCTCTACTTTTTAAGTTAGGCTTTAGTTCTCCTTTAATGCCCCCCCTGGCGCTCTGCAGCTTCTTTGATTTGAATGGCGTGCATGCCAAGTGCATTTCAGGGGGTGCCAAACGGTATAATTACAAGTTGGGCGGGTGGACCACAAGTAACAATGTGTTAAAAAACAATGTAAATGTAGTAAAATGGCATAGAAACCAGTGTAGTCTGAATATGGGTTTTATCTTTTTTTTTCACCAGTTGAATAAGTTATACAATTCTGGAATCTATTGGGTGTCACGTGGGCACTTGGGCACTGTGCCCCCAGCTGGGGTTATAAATACGGGCGCCCCCTGGCTGCCAGCTCTTCTACTGTAGCACTACAATAAGCGCCAGAGACGTACGTTTTATTCAAATCCAAACCAATTTATTTACATTTATAACTTCATGGAGGTGTATATGTGAGTAAGTGGGGGGGTGTGGGAGAGCGGATGGAGGTGAGGGGGCCCCAGCCCAGAGTAGTTACGCTGCTATGCAGAAGTCACTCCTCATATTATGTCATATTAAACCAATATCCATGTCCGATACAAGTGATTTCAGAGAATAACGGGGGCTCCGTAGCCATCTGATCCACGCGGGCCGACCAACATCACATCATGGCGGTGCAGAGCCACTGTGGGAAGAAAGAGAATGTATGGGTCAAGCTGGTACCGCTAGACTGGTGGATGCAGTAATGGCGACTGTGCTAGAAAAAATCCAGCAAATTGCATTTTATTTTCTGTAGGTTTTTTTTTCCTGCCTGGTAAAAACATAATGAAAAAAAATAGAAAAAAAAAATCTAATAATTTCTTCTGCCTTGGCCTGTGCTGCTACAGGGTCGGACTGGGGGGTGCAGGGCCCACCATCGCCTTCACACACACAACCATCCCCTGCAGAGGCCCCCAACTCCCTCCGACCCCCTCTGTGGATCACGGGAGTGCCTTTGGCGGGATTGGATTAGGGCCGCCATGGCCCGCCAGGTTTTTTTCCTGGTACCCCGGTGGCCTGGGCCGATGGTGGTAGCGCAGTAAAGTTCTTTATAGCTGAGATATTGAGTGTCCCCTTGACATGATGCTTTTTAGTCCTCAGTCACATGATGTTTTCAGTCCTCAGGTGCCCACAGAGCTTGGTAGGTAGGGTTGCCACCTTTTCCTGTGACTAATACTGGCCTTCAGGTTAAGGGGTGAGACGTAATGTTTGTGGGCGGGCTTACGATGTAAGGGGCGGGGGAAATAGGTGGGTGGAGCAGTACATTGCGGGTAAGTTTGTAATACCGGTGCCAGCCCTAGCGGGTGATTTACCAGCCCTATTGTTAGGTAGGCTGTATAGCACTGATATACATAACGCTGTCCTGTTATTCCAATTCATTTGTAAAGTATTGGCTTAAAACAAAACAAAAAAAACCTTATTTTTACTATAGGGAAAGATGTGAATGGGGTAAACCAAGGTGAATACACGGGGGTAGATATTGGAGACAGAGAAATACTGACTGTACCTCGGATAGAGACAGACTCAGGGCTCCATTCTCGTTTGTTTTCAGCAGCTCAAACATTTCTGGGGGGGGGAAACAAATAAATATTGTTATAAAATCTGTAAATTGTGAGTGATAGCCCCAGCTTATTCCTGCAACTCTATAACAACTGGCAATGATCAGAGCTAGTGATGAGCGAATCTGCAAAACGGCAAAAATGTCGTGCAGCAAAAAAAATTGTCACCCGCGACTATTCTTTTGTCGCCCGCGGCTATTATTTTGTCACCCGCAGCTATTATTTTGTCACTCGCGACTATTCTTTTGTCGCCCGCGGCTATTATTTTGTCACACGGCTATTCTTTTGTCGCCGTGGCTATTCTTTTGTCGCCCACGGCTATTATTTTGTCACTCGCGACTATTCTTTTGTCGCCCGCGGCTATTATTTTGTCACACGGCTATTCTTTTGTCGCCGTGGCTATTATTTTGTCGCCCGCTGCTATTATTTTGTCGCACGGCTATTATTTTGTTGCCCGCGGCTATTATTTTGTGGCCCACAGCTATTATTTTGTTGCACGGCTATTCTTTTGTCGCCGTGGCTATTATTTTGTCGCCTGCGGCTATTATTTTGTCGCACGGCTATTATTTTGTCACACGGCTATTATTTTGTCGCCCACGGCTATTATTTTGTCGCCCGCAGCAATTATTTTGTGGCCCACGGGTATACTTTTGTCGCACGGCTATTCTTTTGTCGCCCGTGGCTATTACTTTGTCGCGCGGCTATTCTTTTGACGCCCGCAACTATTCTTTTTTTTGACGCCGGCGACAATTTTTGGACGTGCGGCAAATTTTTTCATCCGTTACGCGAAACAATCTGCCAATGGCGAAACGCGGAAATTCGCAGTGAATCCATGCCTGGCGAAACATTTCGCCCATCACTAATCAGAGCACAATACAGTATAGAAAGGGGAATGAAAGTACAGGGACCCCCAATATTTGCTTATGGGCTTATATATCAATTTTTGAGTTTTGGATGAGTGCATTGCTATTAGTACTTACTGAACAAGGTCTCCAGGCGAATGAGGCACGCAATGAAGCTGTCGAAGCTGATAGATAAGCCATTAGTAATGTAGCGCTGCACGATGGCTTCTTGGATCTTGTTATTCAGATTAAACCCTGAGAAATAAAGGTTCAGGTGCTGAGTTACCCAGGGTTCCACAGGGGAATGAAAAGGTACTACTATCCCCTCTCCCAGCTCCCTTTCTAACCCACCTTGCTCCTTATTTCCCTTTGAATGCAGCCCACCAACATCATGCCCCGCCTCAACATCACGGACTTGCCCCCCTTGTGGACCCCCAATCTGGCTGGTAAGAACATTAATGGAAGGTGGCAACCCTACCAACTGGGCAAGGGTGAGCAGAAAGGCAAGTGAACAACCCCTTTAGCTATTTTCTAAAATGTATAAATCCATGGCAGCTCATAATAAAGAAAGGAATGAGAAACAGAGTATCTGATATTGTGGGAAAGTGACAATGAATCATTTTTTTATCAGTTGAAATGAAATTTAGATTTTCACTTACCTGCTTGTTGCAACGCATTTCGCATTTCATGGGCTTCGATGCTCTCCGATCTGTCATTGTCCGCTGATTTGAATATTTTCTGTTGAAGACATAAACATGAGAAACGTGTGAGAGACCGGCTGTATGGCCTGCAAGGCAAATTATTATTACATGTACTTATAGGGAAACTATCCCCCCAAACAATGTAGGTCTCTATACAAATATATTGCATAAGCAGCTCCTATGTAAAACCCTGCTCCGTCTAAATAAACCATTTTCATATAAATATACTTATTTAGCAGTATGTGCCATTGGGTAATCCTAAATAGGAAACTGCCATTTTAGGTACTAAGGGCCATCCCCTGGGATTATAGGAGTCACAGAGCACACAAACACGCCAAGGCACACATACATGCTAGGCCCCATCAGCCAATGAATGGGCAGAGTTCTGCCTTTTGCTCCCACACTACTTCCTGTTACAGTTAGAGCTGCATTATTTCCTGTCAGCTGATCTCTGAGGGAGCACACAGCCCATCACTAAATGGCGGCTCAAGGGAAAGGATGTAAATAAATGGATCCCATACCATACTGTTAATTCAAAATGCCAAGAAATGAAATATAGTAAGTAGTTTCCCATTGTCCATCCCCTGCTATAAATGATTGTAGGTTCTGTTTCTCATTCAATGGGCCCAAAACATGATTCTTACCGTGTATTTAACTAACTTTATCCATAGAGGTCGGAACTCCTTGTAACTCAGCTTCCCTGTCAGGTCAGTCTGTGAAGGGTTAAGGTTCTAGCTTAGAATCCATTATACAGGACTTTATGCAGTGCCCTAATCAGATCCCATTGTGCTGGGCCTCGGCTATTTGTTTCTATGGCTCCCAAAGGCTAAAGTGGGTTTTATATGGCGGGGCCCCCAGAAGGGCAGCGGGGCCCCCAGAAGGGCAGGGGGGCCCCCAGAAGGGCAGGGGGGCCCCCAGAAGGGCAGCAGGACCCCCAGAAGGGCAGCAGGGCCCCCAGAAGGGCTGCAGGGCCCCCAGAAGGGCAGCGGGGCCCCCAGAAGGGCAGCGGGACCCCCAGAAGGGCAGCGGGGCCCCCAGAAGGGCAGTGGGGCCCCCAGACGGGCAGCGGGACCCCCAGAAGGGCAGCGGGGCCCCCAGAAGGGCAGTGGGGCCCCCAGAAGGGCAGCGGGGCCCCCAGAAGGGCAGCGGCAGCGGAGCCCCCAGAAGGGCAGCAGGGCCCGTAGAAGGGCAGCAGGGCCGGCATAAAAACTATTCTGATGAATTATGATTTCATAATTAGAACTTTAAAAAGTAATAAGTTTGAGTTCTAAAAGAACCTTTCCTACCAACAGGTGTCATTGTTCTTCCAGTCATAATTATAAGGTAATTATGAGATAAAAGGTTTATTTCTGCCCTACGCTAAGGTTGGATGGAGAAACCCCGGCTTGGGAACCCGCAAGGATACGTCAAAAAGGTTGATCATTTCTTTGCATGTCGTCAGGCTGAACCCGTCCGATTTAATGTCCTTTCCTGTACGAATAAAAAGGTTTCAGAGATACAAATTAGCAAACAGCTCCGGCATTTCTGCTGTATTTTATTATTTTAACCCTTTCCCTGCCAGTAATGCAGATTCTCGAAATTCATAACCATGGGGTCGTTACCCAACCTGGCCAAATGCTGGCAGGCACAGGGCTAAAGGCACAGGGCTAAAGGCACAGGGCTAAAGGCACAGGGCTAAAGGCACAGGGCTAAAGGCACAGGGCTAGAGGCACAGGGCTAGAGGCACAGGGCTAAAGGCACAGGGCTAAAGGCACAGGGCTAGAGGCACAGGGCTAGAGGCACAGGGCTAGAGGCACAGGACTAGAGGCACAGGGCTAAAGGCACAGGGCTAGAGGCACAGGGCTAAAGGCACAGGGCTAGAGGCACAGGGCTAAAGACACAGAGCTAAAGGCACAGGGCTAGAGGCACAGGGCTAAAGGCACAGGGCTAAAGGCACAGGGCTAAAGGCAAAGCAAACACTATGGGGGCTTATATCTCAGAGAATGTCATATTGTGACACTTACTCTTTGATAGAATCCTGCTCAGATTGATCCTCAGTTCCTCTGCGCTCATTTCCATTTTCTGCAGGAACAAATCAATAACACTCAGTGCAGAGACTGTGATACAATAATCTTCTGTAGCTCTGTATTCATTTCAATAATCCTGCAATTACTGGTCAGGGGAATGCCAGCAGGCCCTAAACACCCTCACATATAGGCCCATTCACAATACATAAATACTAAAGTAATTTAGCACTTGCTATAGTTCCAGGGGTACCCAGGGCACAAATAAGCACTCACCCCAAATCCCCCCCCTAACTGGCCTTCAGGCTGGGCCCCCTTAGCCCATAACAAGGTTACAGATATATAGAAACATTGGGGTAACAGTCACCCCGCTATAGTTCCAGGGGTACCCAGGGCACAAATAAGCACTCACCCCAAATCCCCCCCTAACTGGCCTTCAGGCTGGGCCCCCTTAGCCCATAACAAGGTTACAGATATATAGAAACATTGGGGTAACAGTCACCCCGCTATAGTTCCAGGGGTACCCAGGGCACAAATAAGCACTCACCCCAAATCCCCCCCTAACTGGCCTTCAGGCTGGGCCCCCTTAGCCCATAACAAGGTTACAGATATATAGAAACATTGGGGTAACAGTCACCCCGCTATAGTTCCAGGGGTACCCAGGGCACAAATAAGCACTCACCCCAAATCCCCCCCTAACTGGCCTTCAGGCTGGGCCCCCTTAGCCCATAACAAGGTTACAGATATATAGAAACATTGGGGTAACAGTCTTACCCCACTGAGCCCTCACAGAAAGCACAATGGATACATTCGGACATTTCCATGTTCTCCCTGCCTGGTGTATTGGCCAAAAATACCCTCTTTGAAATAAGCCCCATCACAATTTCTTTCATATAATGGCAGAATTGCTGCAGTTCTGTACCTGTTGCTCAAGCTCAGTAAGAATGTCTCCAATCTCTGACTCTACTTGTATATCGGATACGTCCAGCTAGAAAACAGCACAAAATCATTGCATATTAAATCAGATATAAATATCTCATATTCATCTTGTACCATCTTTTAGATTATACAGACAGGGGATCACTTTATCTGGAAACCCGTTATCCAGAAAGCTCTGAATTATGGGGAGGCCATTTTCTCAGTAATAATAAAGCAGTGCCTTGTACCCAATGGAGCTGCATGAAATCATGTTGGTGGCAAAACCCTCCTATTGGAGCAGACTTAAGGTCTGGTGATCCAAATGATGTAAAGATCCCTTATCCAGAAAACACCAATCCCCACGCATTCCACACAGTAGATCGTATACCTGAGCTCAAATATAAAAGCTATGGAACACATTTAAAACTGCCTTCAGCTGTGGGATTCTGGGATATGTAGTTCAGCAATATAAGCCTTTACCTGATATAGATCGGCATTTGCGACGTCCCCAAGTTCCCTATTAGAAAAACATAAATATTACAGTATTTATTATTACAGCATGGAATAGAATGGATGTAACATGAAACATAAGACAATTTTGTTATTAAGCTTCAGTCAGTACCTACACATTAAGGTTTAAAATGCCAGTACATTTTGTGATATTTGGTAAAATCTTCATATTTCATTTTTCGATTTGGGTTTTTCTTATTGTGCCATTATTGACCCATACTGTTTCCTGTGCCAGAGGCAAAATGGAATATCCACAGGCACAAATAAAACAGTTCCAATTAACACTTGGGGGCCCATTTACTAATCGTTTTTTTTCCCCGTGAATCTCCTCTTGCTCCCCATTCAGCGATGAGGAAAGGACACCCGAAGGGAGCACTCACCGGGATAAACTGCGCACCCAAGGCCCGAGGACTGCAGACAGAGAAAGGAGCAGTAACCCAAAGGGTGATAGTGACTCCTGATAAGTACATTTTATTCTTTGTCTGTGAGTGTATTGGTTTAATAATTCTGCCCCAGGGCCCCACACCCCCAAGATGCCCCACCCTAACCCCAGGCAGGGGCCCCCACTACCTGCCCGACATCTTCCCTTGAACGTGTGTAAGTAAAACACATCAGGGGAGGACACCGGCAGCCGAGGCAGCGGTAACAGGGATCTGGTCTGGGTCACCGGGGCCCACTGGGTTTTTTCCCGGTATCCCAGCGGCCCAGTCTGACCCTATTCAGAGAGGTTAGTCTCCCGCGATAGGTCTAAAGACAGAAGAAGGCACTCCAAAGTTGTAGGTACAAATACAACAGTGAATGATTTTTTGGGCTTTTCTACGTGACAGCTTTTAAACTAAACACAGGAATAAGGAATCACTGCAGCTCCACGAGGAAAGTCACGTCTAAATGGTATTATTATCCAGTTCCCCGGCCGGCCAGTCTCAAGCATCTTTAGCATGGAAATGGGCAATAAAACTTCCTCTTGTTTCATCATTTATTTGTATTTATCTTAATACACCGAATCCAGGATTTGGTTCAGGATTTGGCCAAGATTCAGCCTTTTTAAGAAGGATTCGGATTCGGCTGAATCCATGCTACTGGCCGAACTGAATCCGAATCCTTATAGGAGAAGAAAAGTCATTTGGGCTTTTTATTGCCAATAGATTAGTCACATTAGTGGCACCTAGAACTCTATATTTATTCTGCAGAAAGCTTTACCTGCCTGAGTAACAGCCCTAGAAGCTAAGAAGATAGCAGCTGCCATTTTAGCATTGTCTTCATAGCTTCCTGCTGCAGCTCTAGCTGTTATAGCTCAGATCACACATTCCTAAGGGAGGGGGAGTGAGTTTTATGAATTCTTGTGGGAGGGGGGAGCTGGCAAAGGGAGAGAGGAGACAACTGCGCAGACTTCGGCCCCGGGAATAAAGGATTTTTCTGAGAGAGGAAGTCAGACACCCAAAGAACATGTTTACAAAAAAGGAGATAAGAAATCCTGTTTTTCTTTTGATAGAGGACTCTGTGAGTGCTTATGGCTGTATTTACCTTTCTGATAAAGCTTACTGAGTTTTTACCTTTCCTTCTTCTTTAAAATCATGGGACTTTTTGTCCTGTACACCCTTCTGTATCCTAATTTACATATGCAAATTAGGATTCGGTTCGGTATTTGGCTAAATCTTTTACAAACAATTCTGGGTTTGGCCAAATCTGAAAATAGTGGATTCGGTGCTTTATCCCTACTTTATATGCAGAGTTCACCCTGTTCGGAATAGAAGTAACAAAGGCTGCCGTTGCTGTAATTACTCACCAAACCCCAACTTTCTTTTCTGAGAAGACTCGAAGGCAGAAATCGGCCTCCTGGCAGGGGTAGTAGGTGTGCGGGAGGAGGACGTACTCGCCGACGGGCAGCTTGTGGCGGCAGCAGGTCTCCCGGTGCTTCTTGTACACGTCTGTCCAAGCCACGTATTTGGTTTTCAAGAAAAAATCTTTCCCCAGAGGGACATCGGGGCTTCCCTGCAACTAATACAGAGCAATGAGAAAGATGCAGCCAGTATGTTCTACAGCAGGAGTCCCCAACCTTTTATACCCACGAGCCACATTCAAAGGTAAAAAGACTTGGGGAGCAACACAAGCATGAAAAATGTTCCTGGGGTGCCAAATAAGGGCTGTGATTGGCTATATGGTAGCCCTTATGTGAACTGGCAGCCTACAGAAGGCTCTGTTTGGCTGTACAACTGGTTTTCATGCAACCAAAACTTGCCCCCAAGTCAGGAATTCAAAAATAACTCCCTGGTTTTGGGGCACTGAGAGCAACATCCAAGGGGTTGGGGAGCAAAATGTTGCCCTGAGCCACCGGTTGGGGATCACTGCAGTGTAATCTATGTCTGTAGGTAGCAGTGCCGGGCTGAGCTCCATGTGTGCCCAAGCATGGAGCCAAGGGCTACCCAAACTCGCTTCCCAGGGGGGGGGGGCATTGATGCTACTGACACTTCCCCTCACCAAAGGCCAGAAATGCAGTAGGTACACAGGTACGTGCCTGCTGCCCTCCCATCATTGTGCCCTAGGCATATGTCTCTTCTGCCTCCCCTAGTTCTGCCCTGCTAGAAGCATCAGTACCTGTTGCACAAAGGGGGGATTAGTGGCTACTGCTTGTAGCTGGCTAGGGATAAGTAAAGGCCATACACAGGCCAATTGAAGTCCTTCAGACCAATTCAGCAGCTTATCTGCCCATGTATTGGCCTACCCAACCGATATCTTGCCTATACTTGGGCAGATGTCAATCAGGCAGATTTGATTTCTCTAGTGGATTAGGGACCGCATTGGTTTATTTATGCACTCCTGGCTCCAATTGCTCCTATTCCCGTCATTGTAATCCAATTGTTTGGCCCGAGGGCCACCCTAGGTGGGCATATGGGGGGAAAGATCTGCTCGTTTGGTGACCTGGCTCTGGTAAACAGACTTCTAGCACCCCCCAGCCTGAGACCCCATGTACATTGTGTTCCAATTACACACACAGTACATGTAAGCCAATCAGAATCATATAAGGATCTTATTCTATAACATATAAAGCAGCACCCATCGGCCGTCACAGCACCCAGTACCGGGAGTATTCAGTTGTAGGAATCCATTACCTCTTTAGGGATCTGCAAAACAGAGAAGAAATGGATTAATGCATTGGATTGTTTGGGGATCTGGGTCTAAACATGAAGCTTTTATTGCTTTATATTCGGGTTTCCTCCTTTTTTGAAATAAATATAAAAACACTAAACCATGTAATAAAGGCGCTAAGTTTGCCCAGGAGCAGTAACCCATAGCAACCAATAATATGTTTGCTTTTAAAAAGGTGACCAATAAACGCTACTTGCTGACTGGTTGCTATGGGTTACTGCTCCTTGGCAAACTATAATGGGGGAGAGTTTAGAGCTTAATACATGAAATCTCACCCATGTTCTATTCATTCCTATGGGATTTTTAAAAGCGTATTAATCAATTTCACTCATTTTATAAATACCCTTCTAAAAATCCCATAGGAATGAATATAATGCGGGTGAGATTTTATGTATTAAGCTCTAAACTAAATTTTGATAAATCTGTCCCATTATAGTTTGCCAAGGAGCAGTAACCCATAGCAACTAGTCAGCAAGTAGCCTTTTATTACATTACCCCTATATATAGTTACACTAGAATAAGTGTTATATTGGCTTAGTCAGTTAGCATACAAACTGGGACTCATTTATAAACACTGGGTAAATTTGCACCTGGGCAGTAACCCATGGCAACCAATCAACAGTTACATTTTTCCAGCCAGCTGCAGGTTGAACACTAAAACCATCTGATTGGTTGCCATGAGCAGGGTCGGACTGGGCCCAGACTCAACGCTTGCCGGTGCTCCCCCAGCCTACGGTCAGGGCCGCCATCAGGGCGGCACAGAGGGTACAATCGTCCGGACGTTTTTAGCTTTAAAGGGGGCCCGGCCGCGCTAAAGTTGGGGGGGCCTGGGGGAAGCTGGAGGATGCTTTGGGGGGGGCTTTTTAGGGGGGCACTGGCTACCAAAGTTTTAGGGGGCCCTGGGCTGGCTAGCAATGATTTAGGGGGTATTTAGCTGGAGAATGCATTGTGGGGGGGCCCTGTTGGAAGCTGGAGAATGTTTTGTGGGGGGGCCCTGGGGGAAGCTGGAGAATGCTTTGGGGTGGGGGCCTAGGAGAAGTTGGAGAATGCTTTGTGGGGGGGCCCTGTTGGAAGCTGGAGAATGCTTTGGGGTGGGGACCCTGGGGGAAGCTGGAGAATGCTTTGTGGGGGGGTCCTGGGGGAAGCTAGAGAATGCTTTGTGGGGGGACCCTGGGGGAAGCTGGAGAATGCTTTGTGGGGGGGCCCTGGGGGAAGCTAGAGAATGCTTTGTGGGGGGGCCCTGGGGGAAGCTGGAGAATGCTTTGTGGGGGGGCCCTGGGGGAAGCTAGAGAATGCTTTGTGGGGGGGCCCTGGGGGAAGCTAGAGAATGCTTTGTGGGGGGGCCCTGAGGGAAGCTAGAGAATGCCTTGTGGGGGGGCCTGGGGGAAGCTGGAGGATGCTTTGGGGGGGCCTGGGGGAAGCTGGAGGATGCTTTGGGGGGGCCTGGGGGAAGCTGGAGGATGCTTTGGGGGGGCTTTTTAGGGGGGCACTGGCTACCAAAGTTTTAGGGGGCCCTGGGCTGGCTAGCAATGATTTAGGGGGTACCTGCCCTGGCACCAATGCAAAATGTAACTCCTGGACACCAATGTTTTAGGGGGCCCTGGCTACCAAAGTTTTATGTCCTTTGTATTGATGGGAGGGGTCACTGGGGGAGGGGCCATTGGGGTGCGGGAGGAGGGGGGGGCCCAGAAAACTTTATTATGAGGGGCCCCGTGATTTCTGATGGCGGCCCTGCCTATGGTGATCCCCCCGATGCGTTAAACTAGGCGTGCTCGGGTGATTATGTTGTGCGGGGGCCCCTGTGGGCGGTTAGGGAGGCTCAGCGGGGGCCCTGTGGGGGGGGTTAGGGGGTGCAGCAGGGGCCCCTAGGGGGTGCAGGGGACGCAGCCGGCAGGGGAACCTGGGTCGGCAGCCCTAGTGGGCCCTACACCCCCCAGTTCGACCCTGGCCATGAGTCACTGCCCAGGTGCAAATTTGCCCATTGTTTATAAATTACCCCCAATGACAAATGTCTGGGCCCCCCCACCCATCTGGCCCCCTACCCTGAGCGCGTAGATGAAACTTACATGCAGGGGGGTCAGGGGAGTGAGATCGGAGGATTGGTGGAGCGCCCTACGGGGATCGGGTCTGTGCCGCCGGGGCCCCCCAGATCAGTTGCCAAAAGACTCCTAATATACAGTATATACAGGTATGGGACCTGTTATCCAGAATGCTTGGGAACTGGGGTTTTCTGGATAAGGGATCTTTCTGTAATTTTTCAAAATTAGAATTATTTGCTTATCATGGAGTCTATGGGAGATAACCTTCCTGTAATTCAGAACTTTCTGGATAACTGGTTTCCGGATAACGGATCCTATACCTGTACTGAAATCTAAATATATTAATGCAATGTGTTTTGCCCTTTTCCCCCTTCAAAAAATGATGGGTGATAATAATCAAGTTTAGAACCTCCAAATAAAATAAAAAAAACATCTTTTTCTACCAACCGGATACAAGTAATAGCCAACGGCAAACTCTTCCCCTCCCGTGGGCTTCATCTTCCGTCGGTTCTTCTGGATCAGCGCCACAATCACCGTGCAGCTCTGCGCTTTGCCGGCCCCCCCCGCTCATCATCCGGCTCCTCCAGCTTAATCCGGAACTGCGGGTTGATCCAAAATGTGTCTGCGGTGGAACAGAACAGGTTCTTTATGTGACGCCTGGTCTCCCACCCCCTGTAACCCCCTGTTTACTTGGATATTACTTAGCAAATGATAGAAAAAGACATGTTGATATATTGGGCTAATAAATAAATAAATAGGGTTGTTCATCTTTATTATTATTTATATAGACATCAACACGCACAGGGCACAACCATATAAAAGGATGCAGCAGGAAGCCGGGGTCAGAAGCAGCCGGAGGATGGAGCGAGCCGCACGTAGCTGGGGGGAGATGGAGGATGCAGGGAAGGATGCTGGAGAGGAGCTGGGGAATGGAGCTGGAGGATGCTGGGGAATGGAGCTGGAGAGGAGCTGGGGAATGGAGCTAGAGGATGCTGGGGAATGGAGCTGGAGAGGAGCTGGGGAATGGAGCTGGAGGATGCTGGGGAATGGAGCTGGAAAGGAGCTGGGGAATGGAGCTGGAGGATGCTGGGGGGGAGCTGGAGGATGCTGGGGGTTAAGCTGGAGGATGCTGAGGGTGGAGCTGGAGGATGCTGGGGGTGAAGCTGGAGGATGCTGAGGGTGGAGCTGTAGGATGCTGGGGGTGGAGCTGAAGGATGCTGGGGAGTGGAGCTGGAGGATGCTGGGATGGGGAGCTGCAGGATGCTGGGGAGTGGAGCTGGAGAATGCTGGGGGGAGCTGAGAAGCCCTGTGATTTGTGACGCTGGCCCAGCCCAGCGGTAAGTCAATGTGGCCCCTGAGCCAAAAAGTTTGCCCACCCCTAACCTAGAGCCTAGGGCTGCCAACTGTCCATTTTTGACCCAGACAGCCGGGTTTTCCAAATTAGGAAAACTGGGCAGGACTCACTGACATTGATGCGATGCACGTCATAGCCCCGCCCAGTGATGTCACGGACCCACCTCTTCCCCGCCCAGTGATGGCGCTGCCCTGCCTTTTCCCCGCCCTGTGATGTCACGGACCCATCTCTTCCCCGCCCCTGTGATGGCAGAGGTGGCAGCCAGACTAGAGCCTCATTACCTGGATATTTCTTGCATCCGCCCGCAGTGCATCCGCTCTTCCAGCTCCCATAGAACTGGGTCAGGCACCAGCGCCGCTCCTCCTTGCTGCACACACAGTCCAGGCTGAGGTTACAGATATCCAGTCGGTAGAACTCACTAATGAAATCCGAGAATGGCATCCTGTACCAGAGAATCAGTGAGGGTTATTATTATCTCTAGGAAGGGATTTTATTGTTTGTACCCCTTTATCATAACATTCTGTGCTACACTGCCCCCTGGTGGTCACACTTTCCATATACAGGGTGCCTGTGGCGCTACACCAGTTCATAGGAAAAGCCCTCCTTCGAGTTAATCCTTGGCCAGGGCCCCCCCTGAAACCCTGCAGCCCCCAAGTTCTGATACTATCAAATCAATGACCAAAATGTCATCTTATAGGGGTTGTTCTCCTTTGAGATAACTTTGAGTATGATGTAGAGAGTAATATTCTGAGACAATTTGCAATTGTTCTTCATTTTTTTTAATTATTTGTAGTTTTTTAATTATTTGAATTTTTGTTCAGCAGCTCTCCAGTTTGGAGTTTAACAGTTATCTGGTTTCCAGGGGTCCCTAGCAACCAGGGAGTTGTTTGAAAGAGAGATTGATATATATATATACATAATAACCCGTCTTTTAAACCACATTTGTTTCTTCATTATTTACTGAATCCAATGAGAGTTTTGCCTCGGAACTATATTCATTATCGCTATTATTGACAAGTACTTATAACATTACATACAATTAATGACTGATTTGTTTACTCTGATTATGTAAAAAAATAGTCACTTACCAGACTTCTCCATCGTCACCCTGAGTATTTAGAGCTGCTCTTGTCTCTGAGTCAATGTCGTCCCATTCAGGTGCACTGCCGGGAGAGATAGCAATAAATATCTTACACCCAGGGCCTATTGGACTTGCAAGAGTCTTTAAGTTGTGCTAGTTTTAGCCAATATTATTAATAACACATGCACAATTCAGCAGAAACAGCCCCCTAAGTTTGCTCATAGCCTGTACAGAGAGATACCATAAAACTATGGCACATAGGGATTCCCCTGTACTAAGCACAATTCAGCAGGAACAGCCCCCTAAGTTTGCTCATAGCCTGTACAGAGAGATACCATAAAACTATGGCACATAGGGATTCCCCTGTACTAAGCACAATTCAGCAGGAACAGCCCCTAAGTTTGCTCATAGCCTGTACAGAGAGATACCATAAAACTATGGCACATAGGGATTGCCCTGTACTAAGCACAATTCAGCAGGAACAGCCCCCTAAGCCAAGAATGCACAAATGATTTCCCCTACTTCAATTTTGAGACAGTTGAAAGACAGAAGACTCACTTATCACTCCATGCGCCGTTCCATTCTGTTTTACCCCAGGGATTTCTCAGCCGGATCAGCTGAACTTTCTCTCCACGGTAGGAAACCTGTAAATCACACACATACAGTGACTTTCCCACCATCGGTTCCCTAAGTGTCACAGTTTTGCATTATAAAAAATTGACTTCTCCTACATTGTTTCAAGAGTCAGAACCAGAGAAAAGAAAATGATAAACAAGTACGGCTCTCAATAGCAGGTACATTTGCACATCACTTTATAACCAGTGGGTATTGGGGAGTTGATTTAGGTTACAAAAAGGTAGTTTTGGGTATTTTGAGTATTTCCTACCTCTTCCGCCCTGGTGATGGTGTAAGCGTGATTCTTCACTACGTTGTTCTTTGCAACAGTTTCCACTTTCCCACTGTCGGATTTCTGTAGGAATCAATGTGAGGAGTTGATGAAACGGAGTTTAATTCTGACACCTGAGCCTGGTTCTGTTGTTTGGTACCTTCCCTGGCTGCACATAGCGGGTTTGGGCTAATCGCTTGATTGGCATTTACAGAAGCAGGACCCTTGGGCATTACTTTAGCTGGGGAAACCAGTGGGGGCTTCAGAAGGGGCGAGAGAGGCTTAAACCCCCATATACTAGTAGTGTTGTGTAATGATATTTCTGTTGTGGGGGGGGGGTCCTTACATTTTATAAAGGTATCAGTGATTCTGGTCTCACTTTTTATCTTAAGTTGGCCATATACAGTAGGATCCGCTCGCTTGGCCA
The DNA here is from genome assembly GCF_000004195.4 of Xenopus tropicalis. Lineage (NCBI taxonomy): Eukaryota > Metazoa > Chordata > Amphibia > Anura > Pipidae > Xenopus > Xenopus tropicalis. Next base: position 9,161,434 of record NC_030681.2, on the reverse strand, counting down.
GGTCAGCAATGGCGTGGATCTTCTCCCGATATAACCACCTACATGTGGGCAATATCGGGCTAGTTGATTCATTTGGCCCTAGGAACTAAGGAACTGATATACGGTGTATGGGGGGGGGGGGGGCACACAGGACTTACAGAAGAGCAGGTGAGTAGGGAATTAGCCCTCAGAACTTTCTGGACTCTCTGGAACAGATCCGCTGGAGGCTTCTCTAGATAGTATAGTTCAGCAATGCCACCAGTAAAGTCCTCAAGGGCATCTACTGGGGAACCTCCTATCAGAGCTTCGTAGGATCCATTCAGCCTTTGGGGAAAAAACAAAACTAGTTCAGTATGGGTGCAACAGATGCAATGTATTTGGAGATGCCTACACCCATTCTTATCTTCTTGCAGCTCCATGTTGGTCACCCAATCTGGTTGCACATATCCATGCTTTGCCCTATTGGGCTGATTGCATCACTGGGCTCAGTAGATGGGCTATTTAGCCTCCAGTTCATGAGCAGCCAAGTCAGAAGCTAATGTTGGCCTGTGCATGGTATGGTTTCTATTTTATACTCCTTTACCTGATCTCCCCCAATCTCTCTATCCTCTACCTATTGGGCAAAACCTGCACCTCATGTACCAAGTGTGGCCCATTCTGCTCGACCACCATAGGGACCCCTTTGGGTTGTGTTGGGTTTGCTGCACTCTTTCTCTTTTCCATGTTAACTGTGCAAATAAACTGTAATAGATATACAGGTATCGGACCCCTTATCCGGAAACCCATTATCCAGAAAGTTCCAAATTACGAAAAGGCCATCTCCCATGGACTCCATTTTTATCAAATAATTCACATTTTTAAAATGATTTCCTTTTTCTCTGTAATAATAAAACAGTACCTGTACTTGATCCCAACTAAGATATAATTATTCCTTATTGGGGCAGAACAGCCCTATTGGGTTTATTTAATGGTTAAATGATTCCCTTTTCTCTGTAATAATAAAACAGTACCTGTACTTGATCCCAACTAAGATATAATTACCCCTTATTGGGGGCAGAACAGCCCTATTGGGTTTATTTAATGGTTAAATGATCCCCTTTTCTCTGTAATAATAAAACAGTACCTGTACTTGATCCCAACTAAGATATAATTACCCCTTATTGGGGCAGAACAGCCCTATTGGGTTTATTTAATGGTTAAATGATCCCCTTTTCTCTGTAATAATAAAACAGTACCTGTACTTGATCCCAACTAAGATATAATTACCCCTTATTGGGGCAGAACAGCCCTATTGGGTTTATTTAATGGTTAAATGATCCCCTTTTCTCTGTAATAATAAAACAGTACCTGTACTTGATCCCAACTAAGATATAATTACCCCTTATTGGGGCAGAACAGCCCTATTGGGTTTATTTAATGGTTAAATGATTCCCTTTTCTCTGTAATAATAAAACAGTACCTGTACTTGATCCCAACTAAGATATAATTACCCCTTATTGGGGGCAGAACAGCCCTATTGGGTTTAATAACTGTTTAAATAATTTTATTAGCAGACATAAGGTAGGAGATCTGAATTACAGGAAAAAAAAACCCTTATCCGGAAAACCCCAGGTCCCGAGCATTCTGGATAATGGGTCCCGTACCTGTATTTCCTTTTGATATAACTTCCAGCTTTGTAAGGAAGACTGTCCCTGTAGGACGTGTTCTGAGTAAATATGGTGACACTTACTTGGCATAAGCCTTTTCCAGCAGCGCGCTCCAGAACTCGTTGCCCTCGGCTGACTTGACAAACACCAGTTTTCCTTTCTTTGTTGGGAGTCGGTCATCCACAACTACATCCACCCACTCACCGTACTGCCAGAACTGAGAGAGACAGGACCTTGTTATGAAGGCAATCGGATACTAGGATATTGGCAATTATTGGACATCACTCTCAGTAAATTGTCCAGAAACCTCATGCCAGAACTTATTTGCTCCTAAAGAGCAGGGCTGTGCAACTGGTGGCCCTAAGGAAGAATGAAACAGTTGGTGAAAAATGTGTTTCCTGAGAAAAGGAACTTCTTGACATGTTGCTCTGATTAGAAAACCAGTAGAGAAGAGTCATCTGACATTTCTTTGTACAGTTCTAAAGGTCCCCATACATGGGCCGATTGTAGCTGCCGATATGGGTCACTGATTTGGCAGCTTATCGGCCCGTGTAGGGGCAGGAACGAGGGGCCTGGCCGACCGATATCTGGCCTGAAATTGGCCAGATATCGATCGGTCAGGATAGAAAATTCAGTCGGATCGGGGACCGCATCAGCTCGTTGATGCGGTCCCCGAACCAACTGCCCCATGGCCCCAGGGCCAAACAATTGAATTATTTTTTTTTTACCTAAACGCTCCCTGATATCGCCCACCCATAGGTGAGAATATCAGGTGAAGATCCGCTCGCTTGGCGACATCGCCAAGCGAGCGGGTCTACTCGTGTATGGGGACCTTTTCCTTTTCCCAGGAAATTCAGTTTCAGCCAGCTGTAGCCGGGTCTACCTTTGCTTTATTGCATCTTGTTATCACCAACTGTCACATCCCTGTTATCAACATGAATATTATCCCGTAAGTGTCACCTTGAAGTGAAAGATGCCTGCATAGTTGGTCTGAAAGCTCTGATCCCCCGGAACGACCTGGGACAGATATTCTTCATTCAGTGTAAGGGAAGCAATGGAGGAAAGGAACCAGCAGTCCCCTGTAGGATACAAATGGAGATAGTAAATAATACAAACATAAAGCAGCCGGACCCCCCCCGGACCCCCAGAAGGCTCAGGTTAAAACATCAGTTATATCATGAACACAAGACTAAAGCCGACCATAAACATTCAGCTTTCCACTGTGGTGCCAGTCCCTATTCAGTTCCTTCAGGTGGCCATACACCATAAAGGTGGCAAGACGTGCCAATATTGTACGAAATGAAGTTTATCGGGAGACGAGGTGACCAGTAATGGCAAAGGCCTTGGATATCGGTTGTCTCGTCGATCAGGTGGGACAGAAAATTTTGATCAGGCTCCTTTAAATACACCTGAGCAAGGGCAAGTTTAGTGCTGAATCATCAGATAGGGGTATAATTCTTTTGTTTCTACCTGCATATCTGGCGATTCAGCTCTGAACCTTAAGATGGCCATACACGCTAAGATCCACTAGCTTGGCGAGGTCGCCAAGTGAGCGGATCTTCCCCCGATATCGGGAAAATGTAGGCCCTGGGGCCAAACGATAGAATTATAACGGCGGCAAAGGGCGCATTCGGTTTGGGGACCGCATCAATGAGCCGATTCGGTCCCGATCCGACTAAATCTTTTAACCTGCCCGATTGATATTTGCCCAACTTCAGGCCAGATATCGGTCGGGTAGGCCCGTCGTGTATGGCCACCTTAAGTGGAGGGTGAGAATGATCTTTAAGATCATAATTGTAATGTGTATGGCCGCATTAATATCTGCTTGTTTAGCGAGGTCACCTATCAAGAAGATCTTTCCCCTATATGCCCACCTAAAGTGGCTAATATCAGATTTCAATCATTTGGCCCTCAGTCCCCCATCAAACCTGTCTGATTGGCAATTATATGCCAGATAGGTCGGGTAGGCCCATCAGGGGGCCCCAATGCACAGGCAGATAAGCTGCTGAATTGGTCTGAAGTCGGACCTGAGTCGGCAGCTGAAATTTGCCTGTGTGTGGCCACCTATAGCTCTATGGCTTTGGATAACGGGCTGGTATATGTACACGAGGGTGGGATGAGTGGTAGCCCCATATAAATATAGGAATGTCCTGTAGGTTAGTGATCCCTGTTGGTAAAGTGATTCACCTTCAGAAATCAAGGGCCCCATACAATGAAATAAGCAATACAGAGTGTCGTATTTACGGTCCATCAAGACCCAGATACTGTATAGTTAGAAGCAGAAGGGTCTAAGGGGCCAATATGCCCATAAGGGAGGCTGTAACCACCCCCCACCAAGGACCTGGCATAAAAAATGTTTGTCTCCAGGGTTCCATGGGTCTAACCATGGCAGGTTCCTACAGAAGCACCCCCCCCCCCCCCCCCCACAATGGCAGCCCTGCAAGGTATTTCCATTTACTGCATATAAAGGCAACTCAGCGCCAAAGCACTTACCTAGGGACCCCTGGCGAATGTCAGAGCGGGTTGCGCCACTGATAATAAATTCCGGTTTGGGATGAATTTGCTGTGAGAAGTTAAAGAACAAACGAGTGAGACTGACAGATACTAAAGATACAAAAGAACAATAACTTTTTATGAAAAATGAGTGCGGCAGCCAGGCCCCCGGTACTGGGGTAGGTCAGTGAGTGTATATTGGGGGCATCAGGAACGGAATGGGGGGGGCAGCAGAGACACATGCCTTGGGGGCAATTTAGATTGCAGTGAAAGCAGGCAAACGAGTGAGGGGGCAACTAGGTGTGACAGTGGTACTTAGGGCTGGCCCGGCTGGTAAAAATGCAGTAGGGGGTACATTATCCCTTATAATACACAAGTGATACTCAGAGTTCCCTGTATAACTCAGCCTGCAGCCTTGTGCCTTTATATGGGCACAGAACCCCTCAGTGACTGCTAATATCCTTATCATTTACAGTAGGGGGTACATTATCCCTTATAATACATGAGTGATACTCAGAGTTCCCTGTATAACTCAGCCTGCAGCCTTGTGCCTTTATATGGGCACAGAACCCCTCAGTGACTGCTAATATCCTTATCATTTACAGTAGGGGGTACATTATCCCTTATAATACATGAGTGATACTCAGAGTTCCCTGTATAACTCAGCCTGCAGCCTTGTGCCTTTATATGGGCACAGAACCCCTCAGTGACTGCTAATATCCTTATCATTTACAGTAGGGGGTACATTATCCCTTATAATACATGAGTGATACTCAGAGTTCCCTGTATAACTCAGCCTGCAGCCTTGTGCCTTTATATGGGCACAGAACCCCTCAGTGACTGCTAATATCCTTATCATTTACAGTAGGGGGTACATGTGCATCACTCTTTAATTCATTAATTGCCCAATATAAATACTGCACTGTTCCTTACCATCGGTCTCAGCCAGACAATCCCTTTGGTTTTGTCAGAATCGGGTCCGAGTTCTTTGACCCCCAGAGACGCTTGGCTTGCAGGGAAGGGCTCATCCTCAAACAGAGAGTTAGACGCCAGACACTGCGCCTTCAGCTGCCCATAATCCTGGTTTAAGTATTTCAGGGGCTTATTATTTGTGCCCAGACCCTGAGCCACAATCCTGTCTTTGGCCACTTTAGTCGCAATGCCAGACATGGTGCCAACGCTGTGGGTGCTGCTGCCCAAACTGGGGGATGAGGAGCTCAGTTCTGCAGGGCTGGGATGTTATAAAGGGAGGGGTTCCAAAGGGAGGAGCCTACATACCTGTGGGCGGGTTGGGCAGATACATAACAACTGAAGGGGTTAAAGCCATCATGCCTGGGAGTGGGGTGGGACTGAGATATAGCTGAGAAGGGGTAGGGTGGAATATAACTGGAAGAGGGTGGGCTTCACTAAGCTATGACAGGGGTCATAGGAAAATGTGTACCCCCTCCCCACAAATGTGCATGACCCTTACATAACATTGTTCAATCCCCACCCAGGGGCATAATGTGACCTGCAGGGCCCCCAAGGTACATACAAGCAGATACAGATATAGGCAGCTGTCTATATGTTTACAAGGAATTTGTGGAACATTCTGTTGGAATATCCCAATTCTTATTTGCTATTAACCCTGGGAGAGCTATAGGGGCCCGTGGGACTGATATAAGGAAAGGTTTAACCTGCGGAACAAACAATTAAACAGGAATTTTAAAAAGCTTCAGTGGAAAATGTACCAGTTTTCTGATCTCTTTGCCTCTTTTATCTCTGGGGCCAATAAAATCCATCCGACGGGGACGGGCGGCTCAGCACTAACACGGTATTTGCCCAGTGTGCATCCCTCGGGGGTTCTATTTAGTGAGATTCCTTAGTAATGAGGAGTGGGGGGTTATCTGTACAGTTTGCACAGCAGCTAAATGATTGCACCTTTCTGCTACTAATGATACAGTATAAACAGGAGTTCTCTGTCACTCGGGGCTTTTAGCAGCTGCGTCTGTAACTTCAAGGGAATTCTTTCCTACCAATAACCATTATCTGAATACAGCTGTGGCACAAACCCACGGAATCCTGCACTGTAATCTGTTTTTAAAAAGTGCAAAAAGATTTTTTTATATTTAATTTTGAAATATCACACGGGGCTAGCCATATTTTTCATATCCCAGGGTGCCACAGCCATGTGACCTGTGCTCTGAACTTCAGTCACACTTTACTGCTGCGCTGCAAGTTGGAGTGATATCCCCCCCCCTCACCCCCAGCAGCCGATCAGCAGAACAATGGGAAGGGAGCAAGATAGCAGCTCCCAGTAGGTATCAGAATAGCACTCAATAGTAAGAAATCCAAGTCCGGCTTGGGACTCCTCCAGTTACATGGGAGTAGGAGAAACAATAGGTTAGCTGAAAGCAGTTCTAATGTGTAGCGCTGGCTGAAAGCGCAGACTCAGGCACACTTTACTGCTGCGCTGCAAGTTGGAGTGATATCCCCCCCTCCCCCCCAGCAGCCGATCAGCAGAACAATGGGAAGGGAGCAAGATAGCAGCTCCCAGTAGGTATCAGAATAGCACTCAATAGTAAACTAGACGCTATTTCCAATACATGTACCTGTGTAATGAGACAATCTGTGTTGCAAACAAACTCCTGCCTTTATTATCATCTGTTTTGCCAACGACGGGTTCATTCTTTACGTTGTTGCATTTACTGGAATAGGCTGCACTGGCATAATCCTACCTAGATGGCGCTGTTGCTATTGCTGTCTGTGGGATGTGTTTCAATGATTTCATGAATATTTCCTTTCAGGTACAGACTGAGTTTTTTTAATGGGAAATTAACAAAAGAAAAGGGGCCAGTTACAAACAGGGTTTATTTACACTGCAAAATTAAAAAAAATTAGTGGAGCCGATGTTGTTGGCCAAGGGACAAATGCTTTTGGGGAGGGGTTGGTGGGAGGGCAAGTCCTAGTCTACACTGGTATTTATAGGGTTATATCCTGTAACGTCCCACGGGCCCAGACACGATGACTGTGAAGCAGTAAAAGAAGCCGTAACCTGATTGTGACTGAGGCCCATTTTACTTTTATAGGCACAGAGGGGGTTAGTATTTGTGTGCGTCCTGTAAACAAGTTGATATGTTGCCCACGATAAATGTTTTCTACTGCGGCGACTGATCTCCCAGCAATACCTTCCCACCAGTAATATTGGGAATCACCGCTGGGAAGGCATACGTGTTGCTTACTTTTTCCAAAGTCGCCCAAAGTTCCCTCGTGAGGTATTTCGGGCAGATTAGTCGGCGCGGTAGCGAAGATTTATTGCGGGTAGCTAATCTCCCCGTATGCCCCTCCCCTTACCTACAGGCAGTTTTGGACTAGGCCGGTGGGACACCGTTAAAAGACCCAGTGGGCCTCAAACCTCGTGGGCTCCTTTGACCCAGAACCAGAACCTTTGAGTTCTGACGCCTTCCCCCCCCCTCCAATCCCAGTGAAGTAAGTCTGGTGCATGTTGGGGAGAAGCGGTTAGTAGGGTGCTGAGTGGGCAGGCAACAGGGGCCCCTGAGAGCATGTGGGGGGGCCTCTTGGGCAGTAGCCCAGGTGGGCCTGGGACACCCAGTAAGACACTGAGCCAGGGCTGCATTTTTATAGGCACCCCTGGGCCCATTCCTAGGGTGGCAGCTTTAGGGGTACCTACATACAAAAAAGGTAATGCAAAAAAATTCTTCCCATTCGCCACTGGATACTTGTGCCTAAATCTGGCAGCGGTGCCGAGGGGAACGGGGAACCAAAATACAGCCCCGCAGGTGGGTCCAGTAAGAGGTACCAGTCTACCTAGAGCTTCCCATAACTCTCCCTGTCCTGCTACTAATCAGCAGATTGCTGTAAGTGGGCGCACTAAAGGTGGCCAGTGTTAGAGAATTCTGCCAAGCCTTATTTCCACATTGGGCCTATGTATAAACCCTTACCAACATCTACTGTATGTCTAATAGCTAGAATAGTCCCAGGGCATATTCTCTGGTGGGCCCCAGGAGACCCAGTACAACCCAAGCTTATCTGCCCAGGCCCGAAGTCGATTGGGCAGGTCTGATTTTCCCGTCGGATCGGAGACCCAATCTGCTCATTGATGTGGCCCTTGGTCCGACTGCTTCTTCGCCCATCACTATAATTCGATTGCTTGGCCCTCAGGCCAAATGATTAAATTAACCCAATATCGCCCACCCAAGGAGGGCACACTGGGAACTGATTTGCTTGTTTGATGGCCTCGCCAAACTAGCGAATCTTACCATGTATGGCCAGATTTAATTTAGTGAGTCTCCAAAACTCATTGCAGTCCTTTCCCCCTCAAGATTTTTATTTCCATTTTTCCAAGCATATTTGGTGTTACCTGTTGTTTAGGCTCATTAAGCATATACATTTCCATGCATGCAAAAAATGACAGTTTTATGAAACTTTTGAAATCAACAGTATGCAATAACAATCAGAACTTATAGCTCATACCAGTTCTGTTAAGTTACCTATTAAAGAATCTCCCCAAACTGGAATATATATATCAGTAAATATTGCCCTTTTACAACCTTTCCCTTGAGCCGCCATTTAGTGATGGGCTGTGTGCTCCCTCAGAGATCAGCTGACAGGAAGTGATGCAGCTCTAACTGTAACAGGAAGTAGTGTGGGAGCAAAAGGCAGAACTCTGCCCATTCGTTGGCTGATGGGGCCTAGCATGTATGTGTGCCTTGGCTTGTTTGTGTGCTCTGTGACTCCTATGATCCCAGGGGGCGGCCCTTAGTACATAAAATGGCAGTTTCCTATTTAGGATTACCCAATGGCACATACTGCTAAATAAGTATATTTATATGAAAATGGTTTATTTAGATGAAGCAGGGTTTTACATATGAGCGGTTTATGCTGTATATTTGTATAGAGACCGACATTGTTTGGGGGTATAGTTTTCTCAGGCCTTACAGAGAAGTAGGTCAGTAGGTTTCTAATAATCTACTTGTTTGGTGACTCCTGGGGGGAATGTGGTTTGGTTGCCCACTTTCTTGAAGTGAACTGGGTATCAAAGAATTTTGCTTTATTTTGTAAATGCCTATAGGAAAGTCCTTGTTTCCTATTCATGTTAAATATGTAGAGACATAGGGTGATGGTTCATGTTTACGTCTCACAGATTGGCCGGCTCTGTAAGCGCCTATGAATAAGGTGGAATGTTTGTTAAGGGCGAGTGAGTAGCCTCCAGCTAAGTGTTGATCTAGAGATATCATTGTGTAAAGGTCTGTTTCAAGGGAAATTATATCCCCGAACAATGTAGGTCTCTATAAATATATATCACATAAAACAGATTATATGTGAAACCCTGTCAGCTGATCTCTGAGGGAGCACACAGCCCATCACTAAATGGCGGCTCAAGGGAAAGGATGTAAAAGGGCAATATTTACTGATATATATATTCCAGTTTGGGGAGATTCTTTAATAGGCCACTTAATATAATATACACTGTCTGTTGGTTACGTATTCATTCTGGGGGGTATAGTTTCCCTTTAATAGCCAGTCTCCAACATATGTAAAAAGTGCTGCTGTATATGTTATATGTTATAATGGGGGTTACCAGTTGGATGGAGAATTAGCTCTCAGTTCATAGTGAGAGTAGTAATACCAGCAGATAAGAATAATAGAGATAGGAGTCACTATCTCTATTAAACTAAGAATTAAATGAATATGTAACCATTAGAGCTACGGCATAAGGGGCATATTCTCCCCTGGCATTAGTAAGAAGGTGGCCCAACATTATTACTTCTGGCTCCCATTTACTTGGCCAAAAATCAGCCCATAGTAATTCTCAGAGCAGATTTTTGCTGTTATAGTGCAAGTGAGGGCAATTGTTCTCTATATACAAGTGATCCTGCCCCCTGGGGGGGGGGAGTCTTCAGCCTCAGGCAGCCAATGGCAAGAAGCACCCCCTCTACATTTACATTTGGAATGCAGTTCCAGACCAACAGTAAAACGCCGGCGTAATGTTCCAGTTCAGATCAGTGTTGCACAGAGCCACTGGGGAGACAAAATGGAAGAAAGTGTTTGAGAGCAACATTAAATAGACTGCAAAATATACAGTCACAGATTGTGTCTGGCTCATTCCTGTGTTCAGACTCGGAGAGTTCCTGCTCATTAATTCAGTGCCTTCCGTTAGTAAACTTGCCCTGCTTGCCTTGTGTAAGGGGAATATAACACAACAGGAGGACTATGGGGAGGGAAAAGAAATATTTCTGTTGAGAAGGCGGTGCTGGGAGTTAGCAGCATAGATATAGGAAGAAATGAAAGTGAGGGTTGTATAGAGGGGCATAATAGATATGACTAGTGTATATGTTATTATAATAGATATGGCTAGTGTATATGTTATAATAGATATGGCTAGTGTATATGTTATAATAGATATGACTAGTGTATATGTTATAATAGATATGGCTAGTGTATATGTTATAATAGATATGACTAGTGTATATGTTATAATAGATATGACTAGTGTATATGTTATTATAATAGATATGGCTAGTGTATATGTTATAATAGATATGACTAGTGTATATGTTATTATAATAGATATGGCTAGTGTATATGTTATAATAGATATGGCTAGTGTATATGTTATAATAGATATGGCTAGTGTATACGTTATAATAGATATGGCTAGTGTATACGTTATAATAGATATGGCTAGTGTATATGTTATAATATATATGGCTAGTGTATATGTTATAATAGATATGGCTAGTGTATATGTTATAATATATATGGCTAGTGTATATGTTATTATAATAGATATGGCTAGTGTATATGTTATAATATATATGGCTAGTGTATATGTTATAATAGATATGGCTAGTGTATATGTTATTATAATAGATATGGCTAGTGTATATGTTATAATAGATATGGCTAGTGTATACGTTATAATAGATATGGCTAGTGTATATGTTATAATAGATATGGCTAGTGTATATGTTATAATAGATATGGCTAGTGTATACGTTATAATAGATATGGCTAGTGTATACGTTATAATAGATATGGCTAGTGTATACGTTATAATAGATATGGCTAGTGTATACGTTATAATAGATATGGCTAGTGTGTATGTTATAATAGATATGGCTAGTGTATATGTTATAATAGATATGGCTAGTGTATACGTTATAATAGATATGGCTAGTGTATACGTTATAATAGATATGGCTAGTGTATACGTTATAATAGATATGGCTAGTATATACGTTATAATAGATATGGCTAGTGTATATGTTATAATAGATATGGCTAGTGTATATGTTATTATAATAGATATGGCTAGTGTATATGTTATAATAGATATGGCTAGTGTATACGTTATAATAGATATGGCTAGTGTATATGTTATTATAATAGATATGGCTAGTGTATATGTTATAATAGATATGGCTAGTGTATATGTTATTATAATAGATATGGCTAGTGTATATGTTATTATAATAGATATGGCTAGTGTATATGTTATTATAATAGATATGGCTAGTGTATATGTTATAATAGATATGGCTAGTGTATATGTTATAATAGATATGGCTAGTGTATATGTTATTATAATAGATATGGCTAGTGTATATGTTATTATAATAGATATGGCTAGTGTATATGTTATAATAGATATGGCTAGTGTATATGTTATAATAGATATGGCTAGTGTATATGTTATTATAATAGATATGGCTAGTGTATATGTTATTATAATAGATATGGCTAGTGTATATGTTATTATAATAGATATGGCTAGTGTATATGTTATAATAGATATGGCTAGTGTATATGTTATTATAATAGATATGGCTAGTGTATATGTTATTATAATAGATATGGCTAGTGTATATGTTATAATAGATATGGCTAGTGTATATGTTATAATAGATATGGCTAGTGTATATGTTATTATAATAGATATGGCTAGTGTATATGTTATAATAGATATGGCTAGTGTATACGTTATAATAGATATGGTTAGTGTATATGTTATAATAGATATGGCTAGTGTATATGTTATAATAGATATGGCTAGTGTATATGTTATTATAATAGATATGGCTAGTGTATATGTTATAATAGATATGGCTAGTGTATACGTTATAATAGATATGGCTAGTGTATATGTTATTATAATTGATATGGCTAGTGTAAATGTTATAATAGATATGGCTAGTGTATATGTTATTATAATAGATATGGCTAGTGTATACGTTATAATAGATATGGCTAGTGTATATGTTATAATAGATATGGCTAGTGTATATGTTATAATAGATATGGCTAGTGTATATGTTATAATAGATATGGCTAGTGTATACGTTATAATAGATATGGCTAGTGTATACGTTATAATAGATATGGCTAGTGTATATGTTATAATAGATATGGCTAGTGTATATGTTACAATAAATAGATATGGCTAGTGTATATGTTACAATAAATAGATATGGCTAGTGTATATGTTATAATAGATATGGCTAGTGTATATGTTATAATAGATATGGCTAGTGTATATGTTACAATAAATAGATATGGCTAGTGTATATGTTATAATAGATATGGCTAGTGTATATGTTACAATAAATAGATATGGCTAGTGTATATGTTATAATAGATATGGCTAGTGTATATGTTATAATAGATATGGCTAGTGTATATGTTATAATAGATATGGCTAGTGTATATGTTACAATAAATAGATATGGCTAGTGTATATGTTATAATAGATATGGCTAGTGTATATGTTATAATAGATATGGCTAGTGTATATGTTATAATAGATATGGCTAGTGTATATGTTATAATAGATATGGCTAGTGTATATGTTATAATAGATATGGCTAGTGTATATGTTATAATAGATATGGCTAGTGTATATGTTATAATAGATATGGCTAGTGTATATGTTATAATAGATATGGCTAGTGTGTATGTTACTGATGGGATCCTTCCCCTCCCAGTACATTGTCAGGGATCCGGCAGTGATATCTGCACATAGATCTCTCCTGCCCTCAGGGATATCAGACAGAGCTGGAGATGACAAAGAGAAGACAGGAGTCTCTAAAGATTGTATCATTACACACACAGCTTCTCCGCTACACAAGTAGGGTCTGGTTTGCACAGGCAACACATTCATTATGTAGAATTAAAGGGTAAGTCTTTATCTCTCTGTGAGTGACGGCACAGCAATCTTTGCAGTCTGTGAGCATACCCCCCAACATTTGGGTAATGTAAAGAGGGACAGAAACCAACTGGTCACGCCCATGTTGTGACCACGCCCCTAAATACCACTCCCATTTTACAACATTTGGCAGGTTATGTAAAGTTTGAGTTTTGCTTTTCGTGTTATTACAGTTTTGCTAATGAAGGTGAACTTGCCCTTTAAGCTGCGAGTCTCACTTTCCCCAAGAGACCTGTTTAGCTTATTAGTTACAATTGTATCTCAATGCAGGGGGTGAGTATTCTGGGCTCTGCCAAAAGCTCCTTATCTAATTAAGTTTGAGAAACTTTGTATCTTTTTTGGTGTTTAGTGCAGGAGATCAAAGGGAAATCAGGGACTTTTCAGTAAGAATCCGGGACTGTGGGCCGAGCTGTTAATATTGGGACAGTTGGGGGGTCACTGTTGCACTGAGCCACTGGGGAGACGAAATGTGAGAAACTAGGAAAGCCCTGCAACAAGATTACTATTATATGTTATATGTCTGTTAATATTAGGTAGTCGACAAACTCCTGCAGGATTCTGTAGAGCTGAGCGCTTGGCTGAACCAAATCAGAACCCAAACTGTCATGTGAAGTAGCAGAAAACTGGAAAAAAAAATTGGGGTGAGGGGTATTTGACCCATTTGGTTGAATCTTTTGTGGAGGATTCATTATTCAGCTGAATCCAAAAATGATGGACTTGGGGCATACATAGAAACATACAAAAACATATTTGTCATTAAAATATTATTTCCTATGGGTAAAATCATACCTCTTGTAAATCCAGCTCAACGACCCCTCTCTTGCTCTTGTCCAATATCTCGAACATTTCTGTTGGAAATAGATACTCATTCAGCCTTATATACAGCACTAGTGATATACAGTACTAGTGATATACAGTACTAGTGATATACAGTACTAGTGATATACAACACTAGTGATATACAGTACTAGTGATATACAGTACTAGTGATATACAGTACTAGTGATATACGGTACTAGTGATATACGGTACTAGTGATATACGGTACTAGTGATATACAGCACTAGTGATATACAGCACTAGTGATATACAGTACTAGTGATATACAGTACTAGTGATATACAGCACTAGTGATATACAGCACTAGTGATATACAGCACTAGTGATATACAGCACTAGTGATATATAGTACTAGTGATATACAGCACTAGTGATATACAGCACTAGTGATATACAGCACTAGTGATATACAGCACTAGTGATATACAGCACTAGTGATATACAGCACTAGTGATATACAGTACTAGTGATATACAGTACTAGTGATATACAGCACTAGTGATATATAGTACTAGTGATATACAGCACTAGTGAAATACAGCACTAGTGATATACAGTACTAGTGATATACAGCACTAGTGATATACAGTACTAGTGATATACAGCACTAGTGATATACAGCACTAGTGATATACAGCACTAGTGATATACAGTACTAGTGATATACAGTACTAGTGATATACAGTACTAGTGATATACAGTACTAGTGATATACAGTACTAGCGATATACAGTACTAGCGATATACAGCACTAGTGATATACAGTACTAGTGATATACAGTACTAGTGATATACAGTACTAGCGATATACAGTACTAGCGATATACAGTACTAGCGATATACAGCACTAGTGATATACAGCACTAGTGATATACAGCACTAGTGATATACAGCACTAGTGATATACAGCACTAGTGATATACAGTACTAGTGATATACAGCACTAGTGATATATAGTACTAGTGATATACAGCACTAGTGAAATACAGCACTAGTGATATACAGTACTAGTGATATACAGCACTAGTGATATACAGTACTAGTGATATACAGCACTAGTGATATACAGCACTAGTGATATACAGCACTAGTGATATACAGTACTAGTGATATACAGTACTAGTGATATACAGTACTAGTGATATACAGTACTAGTGATATACAGTACTAGTGATATACAGCACTAGTGATATACAGCACTAGTGATATACAGCACTAGTGATATACAGTACTAGTGATATACAGTACTAGCGATATACAGTACTAGCGATATACAGTACTAGCGATATACAGTACTAGTGATATACAGTACTAGTGATATACAGTACTAGTGATATACAGTACTAGCGATATACAGTACTAGTGATATACAGTATGCAGTGCCCATAATGTGCCCCAGCCGGGGGCAGGCGCTGTGTATGGCTTTGTACTGAAAGTGTTACTATGGCATCAGAGGGAGAGGGGAAGGATTTTACACTGCCGGCCTTCAGGAAAGCTTAGAGCAAGGTACCCACATATGGAAATGATACACCCCAAACTTATTTGGCGTCCACATATCTACCTATCTGCTACCTAATTGTATATTATTTTTATTATGTCATGTTAGATTTGTGAAATGAATGCTTGCTTTGACATAGAGTAAGTCCTTTTTGCAAATGGTGGAAGAAATAATGAAAACGACTTCTGAAATCTGACATTCTACTGACCTTTAGTGGAACCCACCGTTCTACTGAATTTTAGTGGAACCCACCATTCTACTCACCTTTAGTGGAACTCACCGTTCTACTGACCTTTAGTGGAACCCACCGTTCTACTCACTTTTAGTGGAACCCACCGTTCTACTGACTTTTAGTGGAACCCACCATTCTACTCACCTTTAGTGGAACCCACCGTTCTACTGACCTTTAGTGGAGCCCACCATTCTACTCACCTTTAGTGGAACCCACCGTTCTACTGACCTTTAGTGGAGCCCGCCATTCTACTCACCTTTAGTGGAACCCACCGTTCTACTGACTTTTAGTGGAACCCACCATTCTACTCACCTTTAGTGGAACCCACCGTTCTACTGACCTTTAGTGGAACCCACCGTTCTACTCACTTTTAGTGGAACCCACCGTTCTACTGACCTTTAGTGGAACCCACCATTCTACTCACCTTTAGTGGAACCCACCGTTCTACTGACCTTTAGTGGAACCCACCGTTCTACTCACTTTTAGTGGAACCCACCGTTCTACTGACCTTTAGTGGAACCCACCGTTCTACTCACTTTTAGTGGAACTCACCGTTATACTGACCTTTAGTGGAACCCACCGTTCTACTCACTTTTAGTGGAACCCACCGTTCTACTGACCTTTAGTGGAACCCACCTTTCTACTGACCTTTAATGTAGCCCACCATTCTACTGACCTATAGTGGAACCCACCGTTATACTGACCTTTAGTGGAGCCCACCGTTCTACTGACCTTTAGTGGAGCCCACCGTTCTACTGACCTTTAGTGGAACCCACCGTTCTACTGACCTTTAGTGGAACCCACCGTTCTACTGACCTTTAGTGGAACCCACCGTTCTACTGACCTTCAGTGGAACCCACCGTTCTACTGACCTTCAGTGGAACCCACCGTTCTACTCACCTTTAGTGGAACCCACCGTTCTACTGACCTTTAGTGGAACCCACCGTTCTACTCACCTTTAGTGGAACCCACCGTTCTACTGACCTTTAGTGGAACCCACCATTCTACTGACCTTTAGTGGAACCCACCTTTCTACTGACCTTTAGTGGAACCCACCTTTCTACTGACCTTTAGTGGAACCCACCTTTCTACTGACCTTTAGTGGAACCCACCGTTCTACTGACCTTTAGTGGAACCCACCTTTCTACTGACCTTTAGTGGAACCCACCTTTCTACTGACCTTTAGTGGAACCCACCTTTCTACTGACCTTTAGTGGAACCCACCTTTCTACTGACCTTTAGTGGAACCCACCTTTCTACTCACCTTTAGTGGAATCCACCGTTCTACTGACCTTTAGTGGAACCCACCGTTCTACTGACCTTTAGTGGAACCCACCTTTCTACTGACCTTTAGTGGAACCCACCTTTCTACTGACCTTTAGTGGAACCCACCTTTCTACTGACCTTTAGTGGAACCCACCGTTCTACTGACCTTTAGTGGAACCCACCATTCTACTCACCTTTAGTGGAACCCACCGTTCTACTGACCTTTAGTGGAACCCACCATTCTACTGACCTTTAGTGGAACCCACCATTCTACTCACCTTTAGTGGAACCCACCATTCTACTCACCTTTAGTGGAACCCACCATTCTACTGAGCTTCAGGGGAACCCACCATTCTACTGACCTTTAGTGGAACCCACCATTCTACTGAGCTTCAGTGGAACCCACCATTCTACTGAGCTTCAGTGGAACCCACCATTCTACTGAGCTTCAGTGGAACCCCCCATTCTACTGACCTTTAGTACATTGCCCCTATGACCTCAGATCATGACAACAGGGCC
The DNA here is from genome assembly GCF_000004195.4 of Xenopus tropicalis. NCBI lineage: Eukaryota > Metazoa > Chordata > Amphibia > Anura > Pipidae > Xenopus > Xenopus tropicalis. The sequence goes on along the minus strand of NC_030681.2, from coordinate 9,143,756 downwards.
CTATAAGAGCCACTTACTGAACAGGGTCTCCAGGCGCATCATACAGGCAATAAAGGCATCTAAGTTAATAGCCAGGTCCTCAGAGGCGTATCGCTTCACAATGCGCTGCTGGATCTTATTATTCAGAGTAAAACCTTTGAAAATAAAAACAATTGAGATTACAGTCTGCAAAATCAGGGTGTGAATTGGTCTCTTCTTTGTGACCCGAGAGGCATCGGTTTGTGGAAAGACAGAGGCTGCACAGAGAAGCCCTAAGTAATCTGCTGGTTCATTTTGTTTGTGGACAGGACAGTTTGGAACATCAACTGCATTTCATAAACACACAATCCATACACTGTATTTTATAGTGGTCAAATGTTCCTCACCTCAAAATATATTTTATGGCCACAAAATGAATTGTGTGGACTTTGTAGAAGAACTTTGCAGTGCTGAACTAATCACTTCTAATCGTCCCTCACAAACCCATTTTAGTGACACTCACACAGCGTTTTATATCACCCAATGATTTGTGCGGTAAACAAGGAGCGTCAGGGTTGCCATCCGTGTAGCACTATTGCCCTTGGGATTGGTGGCACAATCCTGTGCAAAGTACACAGTGCAGCACTTTTGGGCACAATAGACAAGTTTTAAAGTGGCACATTCCAATATAAACCCTGGCTTTGCTAACCTGTACTTCTATTGGCGCCCATCTGCCTCCCCCAAGCCCTTTGCTTAACCTTGTGTGTTTGGGCAATGTCATAGTAGGTTGGAGCACCAGGTTGTCCCCCCCCCTGTGCCTATCAAAACTTTGTGCTCCCCCAAGAGTGATGTCACTCAGGAAGCTGCTCTCCTTCAAGCCGTGCCAGGGACCCACAGGGGTTAGTAAGTTGTGGGCTGGGGGTAGGCAGGGGGCACTTATAGAAGAGAAGAGAACAATGTCAGGGTTTATATAGGCACAATGCATTTTTGTGTTAAATCATAGAATGCGTCACTGTCCCTTTATATGGGGTAATGTAGACTCAAATGTATGGATCAATCCATAACAACCACAAGACAAGGAATCAGTTCTACAGTAAATAAATACACTCAGCTAACAAGTAATGGCCATTCCTACCATGTTTATGACCAAGAACTGCCATGACCATGCCCAAAGCTCTACCAACCACACCTATGCCACTACTGCCCACTCCCTTGACACCATGAAATAAAGTCCAATTCGGAGAAAAATTGGGCAGTGGGCAGGTATGGGTAACTAATGGAAACCTGAGTGTCTTAGGCTAAATATGGTCACTGAGTCACAGGAATAGAACATATATGCAGGGATAAACCATGAAAATAATGACGTTGGGACTCACCTGCTTGTGGTAAAGCTGTTCTCAGCTCAAGAGCGTCTATGGTTCCAGAACGATCCGAGTCCGCCCTTAAATAGATTGTCTGGTAGGGAAAAGAAATTCTTTATATACCAAAGGGGATATCTGTGGTTATTGACTAAGGTGATGGAAATGTACATAGCTACCCCCCGCTATCACAGCCCCAGTGGAGCTTACAATCCCTATTCCCAAAACAAGCCCTTCTTGCCCCAAGGATATGATCATGGGTAAAGAAACCAGTGGTAAGTAATGAAGCCAAGTGGGGGGGGCATGTAACCTAATTACCATGTATTTCTGTATCTTCATCCAGAGAACTCGGAACTCCCGGAGGTTCAGTGTTTCTGTCCCATCCATCTTGTGTGAGTCAAGGGCAGTTTTAGAGTCTGGGTTCCATGTTCTGTCTGTTCTGATAGGCTATCTGTTTACTTGGTAGATTATTTGTATCCTCAGTGTGAAGATTTATACTGAAAGTTCTATAGATCAGGCTCTAAATGTGTAACAACTGTACTTCTAGCACTACGTTATTATACATATGATATGCAGTCTTTATTGTCCTTTGAAAAGGGCCACCTTGTAGGACACATACAGGTAAGTAATGTAAACAAAATACTTTGTAGGTATAGGATCTTTTTTTCCAAATGCTTTGGACCTGGGGTTCATCAGGTTGCCAAACAATTTATTTCTTTTTTTAACCAACATATGAATTTGGTAACACCAGTGCCACCTTCTGGTCAGTTTCTATAACTGTACAGTCAAAGAGATGTATCTTCAGAAGGAAACCAGAGAAGGGTTCTGATGTTGCTCTGCTTGTCTATTATAATCTGTTGTTCCATTACTTTGTGTCTGACCAGCTTTAGTAGGGATTTACCGCCTTATTTCAGGGGTCGGGAACCTTTTTGGCTGAGAGAGCCATTTACACCACATATTTTAAAATGTAATTCCGTGAGAGCCATACAATATGTTTGCCCGTGGATGCTGCGGGGCAAGGTAGGGTGGGTGCCAAGGATGCCGGATGCGAAAGATTTGGCAGTGAGCCAGATGCAGCCATCAAAAGAGCCACATCTGGCTCCTGAGCCATAGGATCCCTACCCCTGCCTTATTTTGTCCAAAATCTAACAAATATATCCCCTGGAGCACATGAAAGGTCCCTCATACTTTGAAGGATACATCCTGGAGGCTGATCATCTCCCTGCAAGTGCTAAGGGTAAATTTCTCCGATCTCAAGTCCGGCCCTGGGCAATAAACAGACACTTGTTACTGATAATGATACGAGTATGAATGATATGAGTTAATGGGCAGAGAAACTGAAACCGACTTGTGGGATGTGGCGCGGGGGGTGTTTCTAGTCGCTTTGAGCGCCGCGTTTCAGAGGAGCGCCCAATGTGGCACCAAAGTCCCTGAAAACAACTCCGTTTCTTGTGTAAGTGCTTGTCAGTTGCACGTGGCGTTTCTGGGCAACGATCACCTGATGAACAATCGCATGTGATTCAAATGAGAGCCAATGGGGCAGCTTTTAAAAATGGAGGCACCCAATCCATATGCAGCCCATATGCCATCGCCCTAATAGAAATCAATAGAAATTCTGTATGGATTTCATAACTTATTATAGAGTTCCCATCTATTTTTCCATTAAAAGAAAACTATACCCCCAAACACTGTAGGTCTCTATACAAATATACTGCATAAACAGCCCATATGTAAAACCCTGCTCCATCTAAATAAACCATTTTCATATAAATATACTTATTTAGCAGTATGTGCCATTGGGTAATCCTAAATAGGAAACTGCCATTTTAAGTACTAAAGGCCGCCCCCTGGGATCATAGGAGTCACAGTGCACACAAACAAGCCAAGGCACACATACATGCTAGGCCCCATCAGCCAATGAATGGGCAGAGTTCTGCCTTTTGCTCCCACACTACTTCCTGTTACAGTTAGAGCTGCATCACTTCCTGTCAGCTGATCTCTGAGGGAGCACACAGCCCATCACTAAATGGCGGCTCAAGGGAAAGGATGTAAAAGAGCAATATTTACTGATATATATATTCCAGTTTGGGGAGATTCTTTACTGATGCCCATGCCCATTCTCTGGCCACACAACTAGATTGTGAGGAGAGAGGGGGAAAGTGAGGAGGGCAGTGACAATCAAGAAAGTGCTGAATGGAAAGTGAAAGTAATTGTCTGCCCCACCTCTATGTCTAAGGCACGAAACGCAAAAGGCCATCCATGTATATTTGTGTATAACTAATGAAACTTTGGAATGCTTTTAACCTAAATTCAGTATTTTTAACTTAATTTGGTGGTGATCTGGAACAGTGCCAGGATGTTCACACATAACATTTTACGATTTACGTTTGAAGACCTATGCTCAGTATTCATGGCTCTATGACCCAATTAATAGTCAGAAATCTTTGCTCTGAGGTTGCCCGGGGGGGGGGGGGCATTTAGCAGGTAATACACTTGTGCTCTTGTGAGACTTACGGATTGATAGGAGCACATTGAGAATGCTTTGGAGATCTGTAGCATCAAGTTCTTCTTTCTGTAGGAGAAACATGATATACACTAAGGAATGTTCTGGGCACACAATAAGCTGTACCCCCATACTGTACTGTCTAAGGGAAACACTATGGCACCCCCTACCCATATGTATAAATACAAATATACAGAGAAGGAATGTTCTGGGCACACAATAAGCTGTACCCCCATACTGTACTGTCTAAGGGAAACACTATGGCACCCCCTACCCATATGTATAAATACAAATATACAGAGAAGGAATGTTCTGGGCACACAATAAGCTGTACCCCCATACTGTACTGTCTAAGGGAAACACTATGGCACCCCCCTACCCATATGTATAAATACAAATATACAGAGAAGGAATGTTCTGGGCACACAATAAGCTGTACCCACATAATGTACTGTCAGATTAGGGGAAAATGTTCTTACTTCTCCGGCAAACTCATAAAACATCTCCTTGAGTTCATCAGTGGCCCTTTTAGAAATCTGAGGCTAAAGGGAAAGAACAGATCAGAATAAAACAAGAGTTGGAATCAAGACAGGACCCAATGACATTTCCTGCCCTTGTTCGGAAGGTACCTTCTTTAATAAGTGACTTGACTGTGTGCAGAACAAAAACCCATCAGCATTCTATTGGCATTTAAAGCAGAGGCAGGGATGATTATTGCCATTATTGTTTCACCTTGGCAGAAACAAGAGCGCTTCTGCACCCCCCCCCCCCCCATTATTTTGGTTACTGCTCCTGGAGAAACTTAGTGCCTTTTATCACATTTAGGGGTTAATGCCCTATACATATTGATATCGGGCGAGTGCAGGGGGCCCCTGGTCTCTGTCTATATGTATTTTGTGGTCACAGCCTCACTGCACCCCCGCCTAAAGGTTTAAAGTTTAGTGGTTGTTGTATAGTGTAGATATATATAAATGTAGTATATTATTAAAAATAACTTCCCCTTGATTTTTTCAGTGGAGTTGAAAATAAACTGCATTAAAATTGTCCCACAGCTCCTGTAACAATATGACTAATTCACCAACTACCGTATATACTCGAGTATAAGCCGATCCGAGGTACCTAATTTTACCTAAGAAAACTGGAAAAACTTATTGACTCGAGTATAAGCCTAGGGTGGGAAATGCAGCAGCTACTGCTAAGTTTCAATAATCAAAATAAATACCAATACAATTACATTAATTGAGGCATCAGTGGGGTATATGTTTTTCAATATTTATTTCAAAGAAAAACAGTAAACTAGCTCTGTAAGCAGAGAAGAGGGTCAACAAAAACAATATGAGTACTACCCCACGCTCATTGCACATTGGCAAACTGGCAGCAGACCCGGTCCCGGAGGAGATGTAAGGGGGAATAAGTATTGCTAGTGGGAGCCTAGGCCAGGGCACTGGGGGGTCTGGTTGCGGGGGGCCTAATTTGCACACAAAGGAGAGAGGGTGCTAGTCTAGAGGGACCCATGGCACCCGACTCGAGTATAAGCCGAGGGTGACTTTTTCAGCACATTTTGGGTGCTGAAAAACTAGGCTTATACTCGAGTATATACAGTAATTCATGCAGCAGGAAGATTTACCTCATATGGATTTACTGTCACCACATTTCCGACTTCCCTGGAGAAAAAAAGGAAAAATTCTTGGAATACATATAAAGCAACAGTTATATATATATATACCAACAGTTAGCTCTATACATGTACCATATTTAGGGTTGCCAACTTTTTAATATGAATTTAACGGCCAATGGGGGGGGCGGAAATAAAAGGGACGGGTTGTGATGTAGGAGGGGGCGGGGACATGACGTCACGGACGTTGTGAGGAGGATCAGGGAAGGAGAAGACGGAAGAGAAAGGGTAAGTTTGGGGCGGGGTCTGGGCAGATTGAGGGTTAAGGGGGCTGGGCCAGGGGCTGAACGTCAGGATTTTACAAATTTACCGGCAGCTACATTGCTGGTATATTTCTAATACTGGCCCCGGCCTGGGCAGGTGTTGAACCATATTCCTCAGCATTGGCCATACTTGTGTCATCCAGCTTTAACTATTCAGCTATGGGAACTGCACTGCTTTTGGGGTAATGAAAAGGAATACAGTGCCAGCCCCATATCCACCATTTTGATACAGAATAGCCAGAGAGATCAGTGCACGCCAATCACATGTTCATGTAAAACCGCCGCTGCTTTCTGATACCTACAGAGATTTGGCCTCCTTTTCTGAGAAGATTCGAAGGCAGAAGTCGCCATTTTGGAAAGGCTCAAAGGTGGTTGGGACGATGAGATAATCCCCGACTGGCAGATAGAAGCGCTGGGAGACCTCCCGTATGTTTATATAGGCGTCAGATCGAGCCACTGTTCGAGACCTTTGGAAGAATTCCCTGCTGAAGTTGCTATCAGTGTGGCCTCGAAGCTAAATATACATATAAACAGACAAAGCAGAAGGATTTGAAGAAAACAGAGTACAGACATTTCATTATAAAAATAACATTTTAGCTCATGAGTGTGGGTGAAGAACGGTCTCTTAGGGAAAACTGCCTTTGTGCATAATAATAAAGTTACCCCTCCATTAAAATCTTTTCTTTGCCCCTGGAATGTGTATGCTGAGTTGGTACTGGCCGAATGAAAGAGTTAAGCACCCCTATCAGTTTCAGAGTGTGCCGCTCCTATTTTCACATATTACTGCTATAGAGACACGGCCAGTGTCGGACCGGGACCCCAGGGGCCACCAGAAATCCTTAGAGCCTAGGCCCACTCTCCAAGCTATAGTTCCTCCTTTCCTCACTCATAGTAACATAGTAAGTTAGGTTGAAAAAAGACGTACGTCCATCACGTTCAACCATAATAACCTGCCTAACTGCCAGTTGATCCAGAGGAAGGCAAAATCTGAAGCCTCTCTAATTTGCCTCTAAGGGGGAAAAATTTCCTTCCTGACTCCAAGATGGCAATCGGACCAGTCCCTGGGGCAACTTGTACTAAGAGCTCTCTCTTTATTTACACGCTAGCATCTATCCTTCCATCTATTTCTCCTATTTCTTCCCATTCAGAAATAGCAAATGGCCATGAAGCAGGCCAAATGGTCAGGAGCAGGAGGGCCACTGACACCTGGGCCCCCCGGGAGTTTTCCTGGTATCCTGGTGGGCCAGTCCGACACTGGACACGACTGTATGTCCAGAGAGGGGCGCCACCTAAGGTTAGTGCTGGGAGTGCGGCCTCCATTGTGTATAGGGTTCTTTATATACATTTAATGATGCCAGGCTAATCCATTTTATTGTAAAGGCATAACAGTGAATGGTTTGTCCTGCCCATGTGACCTCAGGAAGGCGGTACCTGATCAGGGATCTGAAAAACAGGAAAAGAACAATAATTAAGTCAAACCAGAACCAGCCAAACCCACAGCTCAATAACAACAAGAAACACAAGTAGCAGAAATCTGCTGTATGTTATTTCTCAGAAGAATTTAAGCACAGACTTATATTAAAGGGAAACTATACCCCAAACAATGTCGGACTCTATAAAAATATACTGCATAAACAGCTCATAAGTAAAACCCTGCTTCATTTAAATAAACCATTTTCATATAAATATACTTATTTAGCAGTATGTGCCATTGGGTAATCCTAAATAGGAAACTGCCATTTTATGTACTAAGCCCCGCCCCCTGGGATCATAGGAGTCACAGTGCACACAAACAAGCCAAGGCACACATACATGCTAGGCCCCATCAGCCAATGAATGGGCAGAGTTCTGCCTTTTGCTCCCACACTACTTCCTGTTACAGTTAGAGCTGCATCACTTCCTGTCAGCTGATCTCTGAGGGAGCACACAGCCCATCACGCAATGGTTTAAATGAGAGCTCATCATTTTTGTCTTTTTGAATATACAGTTTAAAAAAAAGACCTGTGAGAATAAAGAAAACAAATACCCTAAATATGGAGAAGCCGATGCTAAGCAAATCCTCCCCCATCTTTCTGTTCCGTCTGCGGTTCTTCTGCATCAGCCCCACAATGACTGTACAGCAGGGCTCATTATCCGACCCCTTGTGGCCCCAATCCGGCGTATCCAGTTTAATGCGAAACTGTGGGTTTGTCCAGAATGTTTCTGTGTCGATAAAAGTGTTTTATTGAGTAACAAGGACCAGTCTGGGCTTTTGTTATGTCTTCAGCTTCCATAAGGGAACATTACCTGGGTATTTGGGGCAGCCGCCGGCAGTAGACCCCCGTGCCCAGCTCCCATTGTACAGGGTTATGTTCCATTTATGCTGCTCGGTGCTGGTGAGTGTGTCGGGGGACAGGTTACAGATCTCCAGGCGGGAATACTCTCGGAGAAAGTCAGAAAACGCCATCCTGCGCACAAACATAGAGAATTGAGAGTAATGAAAAGCACTCAATAGTAAGAAATCCAAGTCCGGCTTGGGACTCCTCCAGTTACATGGGAGTAGGAGAAACAATAGGTTAGCTGAAAGCAGTTCTAATGTGTAGCGCTGGCTGAAAGCTCAGACTCAGGCACACTTTACTGCTGCGCTGCAAGTTGGAGTGATACCCCCCCCCCTCACCCCCAGCAGCCGATCAGCAGAACAATGGGAAGGGAGCAAGATAGCAGCTCCCAGTAGGTATCAGAATAGCACTCAATAGTAAGAAATCCAAGTCCGGCTTGGGACTCCTCCAGTTACATGGGAGTAGGAGAAACAATAGGTTAGCTGAAAGCAGTTCTAATGTGTAGCGCTGGCTGAAAGCTCAGACTCAGGCACAAGGCACTGAGATGGCACCTACACACCAATATTACAGCTACAAATACATTTGTTGGTTGAAGAATAAAAGGTTAAATGGCAGAGGGAATTATTTGCTGTGTAACAGTGTCATTTAGAAATAAAAAGTGCCCCATAAATATCATGACAGTAAAATCTCAGATGCTACCTTATGGAGCACTAAAACATTATTTTGTCTAGTCCTGCACTTAAGGGCAAATGCCCATATCTAGTGCACTCTTGCCTTCCAATATGTGCCTGTATGTTACCCAACCACTTGCCCTAATATACCCCCTGACCCTACATACAATTACTGAGATGATGATCATGGTCCCTAAGTGTTTGGCCTTATTTGGACCCCTTGATGATGGCTCTAACCTCATAGGATAAAGACACACAGAGCTACTTAGTAGCAGCTACTTGTCACGGCTACTAAACTCCAGAAAATCCCCTGCCATAGACAATACTGAGAATTGCCTCTGCTAAAACAGACAATTATCAGTAAATGATCAGCATTGTCTATTTTAGTAGAGGCGACAAGTAGCTGCTACTAGTAGCTCCGTGTGTCTTCACCCTTAGGAAGCACATATGAAGGTCAAATACTCACACTTTACAGTTACATAAAGAAACTGTTATGTAGCATTAGAAAGATGGGTTATGTGGCAAAACTGGGACATTTAAGCAAAGCTGAACAGGGGAACAATTCTGGGATAACTGGGACCTATGGAAACCCTAACCAATAGCCCAACTGCAACTGTTAGCCTGAGCCAATCCTCAAAAAGAGTAGAAATTCCTACCGACTTTCCTACATTTAATATTAAATATTATACGTATATTTATTATCATTCTGTGGAGCAGTACTGTATGCAGTTGGGGGTTATTTTCTGTACTTACCAAAATTCTCCATCGTCAGACTGTTTATCCAGAGCTGCCTTCACCTTAGGATCAATATAATTCCACTCTGGAGCACTGGAAGGAAAGTCAAAGTACGGAATGTGAATTATTTAAATATAATGGAGTCTGTGGAAGATGGTCTGTAATTTGGAGCTTTCTGGATAACGGGTTTCTGGGTAACGGGTCCTATATCTGTATCCAGGGGTGGGCCAAGCCGACCGGGCGCCCTAGGCAACCCGGTCGGCCAACTCCGCCCACCTCCCCGCCCCCCCCCGAATGGCGCATGGGCGCCAAAGCACAGGAGGCGGTGCAGGGGGGGGGGGCGATTAGATCGGCAATGACAAAGTAGCACTAGGGGTAGGCAGGAGAGCCCCTCAATCGTTGCGCCCTAGGCAGCTGCCTCTTCTGCCTACCCCTAGTTCCGGCCCTGTCTGTATCTAAGTTATCTTTTTCATGCAACCCTGCAGGATCCCATTGAAGAAAAACGTTCTACACAGGTACAATTAGAAACCAGCCTCCATAATTTGCCAGACTCACTAATCACTCCAAGGTCCGGTCCATTCTACTTCTCCCCAGGGATTTCTCACTCGGATCAGCTTCTCCCGGCGCCCTCGGTATAACACCTGTGAGCCAATTACAATGCTTATTATTCAGCAGTCTAACCAATGAGAACAAGCCATATATTATCCCACTGTCAGGACAACGTTGCAGCCAATGTGTTGCGTTTACCTCCTCGGCGCCCGTCACTGAATACGCGTGCCCCTTAACCAGCTTTCTGCTTGTCTCGGCTTCAGTGTCATTTGAATTAGAAATCTGTGTGAGGAATATGAGAAGGTGGTGTCTACTAACGGCTTCCATATTGCTGTGGGGGCTGCACCGTAGGGAAGGGGAGTCAATATGAAATACCTACAGCCAAACTAATGGCTTGGAAGGGTCGAGGCCTACTGACCACTCATAAGACTTAGGGCCAACTCACGTCAATAGAGCAGCCAAGCAGTGATTCAGCCCTAAGGGCTTTTTGGATGATCTGGAATAAATCAGACGGAGCCGCGTTCAGTTCGTACACCTCGGCGATACCTCCGGTAAAGTCTTCAAATCCCTCTATGGTCAAACCGCCAGTCAGAGCCTCGTAGGAGCCGTTCAACCTGTGCATCAGCAAGGGCACAAATAAACATCCAATTCCTTAGGCCTATTCGGGTCTCAACTATTTGGTTTTCAGCCTTGTGAAACCTGAACAATAATCTGGACAATAACTGAAAAACATTTTTTTAAACATGGTTTAGTTATCATCAGTAGCGACGAGCGAATTTTTTTCACCAGACACGGATTCGCAGCGAATTTCCGCATTTCACCATTGGCAAATTGTTTCATGAAACTTCCGTGAGAATTCGCCACGGAAAAATTTGGCGCACAGAATTTTTTTTGTTGCGTGTCAAATTGGGCGCAGTCGCTGCAAAAAGGGTGCGGTCATGTAACAAAAAGACGTGGTCGCGTCAAAAGAGGGCGTGGTCGTGTCAAATTGGGTGCGGTTGCATCAAAAAAGCACGGGTGACAAAAAAATAGATGCGAACGACAAAGACGCGGTCAACAAAAAAATCATTCGCAAATTTTTTGCCGGTTTGCAAATTTTCTTGCAGTTTCACGATTTTTTGGTCGAAGGTAAACGGGACAGATTCGCTCATCGCTAATCAATTAATCTCTTGTTATCACAGAAAGAAAAAGCAAACGGCAGGGCTTTCTGGATAACTGGTATAACAGAACCCATAGAACTAAAGGATTGGACTCATCAGGCAGAATAAAGACAGAACTAGGGGGGCTGCCAATCATCTGGTTTTGAGCCGGACATCCCAGTTTTCCATTAAAAAAAACTGAACAGAATTCTAGCCAATAGTAAGTGATGCAGTAACCGCACCCTGGCTTCATAACCCCGCCCAACGAACCTGCCCCTGATGTCATCATGCCTACCCCTAGCTCTACTGCCCCACCCTCCATACCATCAGCCCCGCCCCCTTTGTTCGGGTTTAGCCACTGGCAAAAGTCACAACTCTATACTCCCTATGTTCCCTATTCAGCATGCAGGCTTAACAAGTCACAATTCTGTATGGGCGATTAATAATTTTGCTTAAAATGTACTACTGTATGTGTATAGCAACACAGGGTCGGCCTGGGCCGCCGGGCGATGGGGTCAGACAGGTGGTGGGGGCCCCCGAGGGGGGTGTGAAGGCCACAGCAGGGTCTCCTTGGCTCCTAGCCCAACCCTGTAGCGGGGGAGAAGGGCTGCTGTTCCCTATAACGCAGGCATACTAACTTGTTATTGGTTAAAGCTGCATGCATACTTAATAGAGAGTAGTCAGTATCTAAAGGGATAAGGCAAGGAGGAAAAGATGTTTGAGACCTTATAGCACCCAATATAATACGGCCTTTTCTTTATCTGCTATGAACAGCAGATTTTCCCCAGTGGGGTTCTAGTTGGATCTGGATGCCGGTGCTTACTTTGCGTAGGCCTTCTCTAGCAGAGCGCTCCAGAATTCGTCCCCTTCAGCCGAGTGTACAAACACCAGGTTCCCATCCTTCATAGGCAGCCGGTCATCCACCACCACGTCCACCCACTCTCCGTACTGCCAGAACTGGGGGAAAAACAGTATATGGTTTCAGATCTTTTACTTTGTCCACCAACAGGCATTCTGTGAACACAAAATTATGTTTGTCCACACAGAATACATTCTATAGTTACAAGTTTTGTCCATTTTTGTCCCATAAAGCATATTACAGTGACAAAAAGGATGTTGCTAGCAGAAAGTTAATTCTGTGATCATACAGATAATGTTTTGTTTGTTACAAAATGGATTTCCACGGCACAAAGTTTATTTTGCAAACACAAAAAGTCTACTGACAAAATGTTTTTTTGCTTGGCATTAGGAATTTTGTTTGGATCCATGGAAAAACATATGAATAAGTGCTTAGGTGTTTTAATACATAGTTGGAATGAGGTCCCTGCCCCAGAGAGTGTACAATCTATTAAAGAGCTTACGATCTATTATTAATCTATTAAGTACAGGGTCGGACTGGGCCGGCGGGACACCAGAAAAAAACCCAGTGGGCCCCCCTCTCCTGACACGCGAGTATTTGCGCTCAGGGGAGTGGGGGCTAGGGGGTTTGTGGGGACCATGGTGGGGGTCCCTTTGGGTGCTGCACCCCCCCAAAAAAACACATGATTCAGTCATCAATCAGATTTTGTACCTACAAAAAGAGTATTTGTGTTCACTGTGTTCACTGGATTATAAAAGTATTAGTTTTGTAGCAAAGATAATTTGGTTCCTACCATATACGTTTTGTGCTAAGAAAGTTTATATTGTGGCTTCAACATTAATTTTGCCCCCACATAATTACTTTTGTGCTGACAAAATAAATTTCCTGATGACAAAAATAATTTTTGTGCTAACAATATTTATTTTTGACCATGGAATATACCAGGGGTTTCCAACCTTTTTAGCCCCGCTGCCCGGTAGGAGGCACAAAATCTTTTACACGGACCGAGGGGGGCGCGGCGCGGCGCGTAATATATGCAACGCGCTGGGGGGGAGGGGGCGCTGCGGCCCACTGCCATGCCGTCCGCGGCCCGGAACTGGTCCGCGGCCCGGCGGTTGGGGACCCCTGGAATATACTGTATCTTGCAGCCACATAAAAACAGCATTCTGTAGCCCTACCCTAAAAGAAGCCCTGGTGGTATCTGTGCTCCCTCCCCTACACAAACCATATGTTCTACTGGCCCTTTAACTACATGATCGTCCCATTACCTGGAAGTGGAAGATCCCAGCGTAGCCCTTCTGGAAACTTTGGTTCTCTGGAACCACCTGGGCTACAAGGTCTGGATCCAGTGTAAGAGATGCGATGGCCGCCAGGAGCCAGCAGTCCCCTGCACACAATAACAAATAAGGAAACTCATGGGTTAAAGGGGAACTTCACCTTTAATTTAACTTTTACTAAATTACATTTATTAAATTTTTTTTTTTTTCATTAAGGCCATCTCCCATTCATATTCCAGTCTCTCATTCAAACCACTCCCTGGTTGCTAAGGTAATTTGAACCCTAGCAACCAGGTACAATAGGGAACTGATCCCCTGATTCCCCTTACCAAGTGTCCCCTGACGGATGTCTCCACGCGTTGCTCCATCTACAATAAACTGGGGGCCGTTGGGGCAAATCTCCTGGGAACAAAAAATGTGAATGTTCCCATTACTTGTGCAGCTGTTCCTGTGTGTTTAACCCATAATACTGTATGTGTGCGATCATTATACCCAAACTGCGCCTCCTGATACTGCGCTACTCACTGAGTACTGGATTTCTCTCAGCGCAAAGTGGGGCACAAACATTCCTAGAATAACCACACTAAGGGGTACACTCTTTGCACTTGTGCCCCCCCGGATTCAACATTGACCCTAATAAGCGTGTTGGTAGGAGTCTCCCTTCCCAGAGGCTATTATCCCCCCACTGCTACTATAGGCACCATCTCTCCCTACTATACCTGCTATCCCACAGCCCCAGTCCCTTCCCAGAGGCTATTATCCCCCCACTGCTACTATAGGCACCATCTCTCCCTACTATACCTGCTATCCCACAGCCCCAGTCCCTTCCCAGAGGCTATTATCCCACTGCTACTATAGGCACCATCTCTCCCTACTATACCTGCTATCCCACAGCCCCAGTCCCTTCCCAGAGGCTATTATCCCACTGCTACTATAGGCACCATCTCTCCCTACTATACCTGCTATCCCACAGCCCCAGTCCCTTCCCAGAGGCTATTATCCCCCCACTGCTACTATAGGCACCATCTCTCCCTACTGTACCTGCTATCCCACAGCCCCAGTCCCTTCCCAGAGGCTATTATCCCCCCACTGCTACTATAGGCACCATCTCTCCCTACTATACCTGCTATCCCACAGCCCCAGTCCCTTCCCAGAGGCTATTATCCCCCCACTGCTACTATAGGCACCATCTCTCCCTACTATACCTGCTATCCCACAGCCCCAGTCCCTTCCCAGAGGCTATTATCCCCCCACTGCTACTATAGGCACCATCTCTCCCTACTATACCTGCTATCCCACAGCCCCAGTCCCTTCCCAGAGGCTATTATCCCCCCACTGCTACTATAGGCACCATCTCTCCCTACTATACCTGTTATCCCACAGCCCCAGTCCCTTCCCAGAGGCTATTATCCCCCCACTGCTACTATAGGCACCATCTCTCCCTACTATACCTGCTATCCCACAGCCCCAGTCCCTTCCCAGAGGCTATTATCCCCCCACTGCTACTATAGGCACCATCTCTCCCTACTATACCTGCTATCCCACAGCCCCAGTCCCTTCCCAGAGGCTATTATCCCCCCACTGCTACTATAGGCACCATCTCTCCCTACTATACCTGCTATCCCACAGCCCCAGTCCCTTCCCAGAGGCTATTATCCCCCCACTGCTACTATAGGCACCATCTCTCCCTACTATACCTGCTATCCCACAGCCCCAGTCCCTTCCCAGAGGCTATTATCACCCCCCTGCTACTATAGGCACCATCTCTCCCTACTATACCTGCTATCCCACAGCCCCAGTCCCTTCCCAGAGGCTATTATCCCCCCACTGCTACTATAGGCACCATCTCTCCCTACTATACCTGCTATCCCACAGCCCCAGTCCCTTCCCAGAGGCTATTATCCCCCCACTGCTACTATAGGCACCATCTCTCCCTACTATACCTGCTATCCCACAGCCCCAGTCCCTTCCCAGAGGCTATTATCCCCCCACTGCTACTATAGGCACCATCTCTCCCTACTATACCTGCTATCCCACAGCCCCAGTCCCTTCCCAGAGGCTATTATCCCCCCACTGCTACTATAGGCACCATCTCTCCCTACTATACCTGCTATCCCACAGCCCCAGTCCCTTCCCAGAGGCTATTATCCCCCCACTGCTACTATAGGCACCATCTCTCCCTACTATACCTGCTATCCCACAGCCCCAGTCCCTTCCCAGAGGCTATTATCCCCCCACTGCTACTATAGGCACCATCTCTCCCTACTATACCTGCTATCCCACAGCCCCAGTCCCTTCCCAGAGGCTATTATCCCCCCACTGCTACTATAGGCACCATCTCTCCCTACTATACCTGCTATCCCACAGCCCCAGTCCCTTCCCAGAGGCTATTATCCCCCTACTGCTACTATAGGCACCATCTCTCCCTACTATACCTGCTATCCCACAGCCCCAGTCCCTTCCCAGAGGCTATTATCCCCCCACTGCTACTATAGGCACCATCTCTCCCTACTATACCTGCTATCCCACAGCCCCAGTCCCTTCCCAGAGGCTATTATCCCCCCACTGCTACTATAGGCACCATCTCTCCCTACTATACCTGCTATCCCACAGCCTCAGTCCCTTCCCAGAGGCTATTATCCCACTGCTACTATAGGCACCATCTCTCCCTACTATACCTGCTATCCCACAGCCCCAGTCCCTTCCCAGAGGCTATTATCCCCCCACTGCTACTATAGGCACCATCTCTCCCTACTATACCTGCTATCCCACAGCCTCAGTCCCTTCCCAGAGGCTATTATCCCACTGCTACTATAGGCACCATCTCTCCCTACTATACCTGCTATCCCACAGCCCCAGTCCCTTCCCAGAGGCTATTATCCCCCCACTGCTACTATAGGCACCATCTCTCCCTACTATACCTGCTATCCCACAGCCCCAGTCCCTTCCCAGAGGCTATTATCCCCCCACTGCTACTATAGGCACCATCTCTCCCTACTATACCTGCTATCCCACAGCCCCAGTCCCTTCCCAGAGGCTATTATCCCCCCACTGCTACTATAGGCACCATCTCTCCCTACTATACCTGCTATCCCACAGCCCCAGTCCCTTCCCAGAGGCTATTACCCCCCACTGCTACTATAGGCACCATCTCTCCCTACTATACCTGCTATCCCACAGCCCCAGTCCCTTCCCAGAGGCTATTATCCCCCCACTGCTACTATAGGCACCATCTCTCCCTACTATACCTGCTATCCCACAGCCACAGTCCCTTCCCAGAGGCTATTATCCCCCCACTGCTACTATAGGCACCATCTCTCCCTACTATACCTGCTATCCCACAGCCCCAGTCCCTTCCCAGAGGCTATTATCCCCCCACTGCTACTATAGGCACCATCTCTCCCTACTATACCTGCTATCCCACAGCCACAGTCCCTTCCCAGAGGCTATTATCCCCCCACTGCTACTATAGGCACCATCTCTCCCTACTATACCTGCTATCCCACAGCCCCAGTCCCTTCCCAGAGGCTATTATCCCCCCACTGCTACTATAGGCACCATCTCTCCCTACTATACCTGCTGTCCCACAACCACAGACCCCTGGTTAGAGTTTGATGCCATATTTTCTTACCTTGGGTCTCTTCCATACAATTCCATTGGTTTTGGATGAGCCGGGTCCCAGTTCATTGTAACCCAGGGAAGATGGGCATGCTGGGAATTCCTCATCACTGAAGAGAGTCCCAGATGCCAAACACTGTGCCCTCAGCTTATCAAAGTCTTGATTCAAATACTTCACTGGGTTCCTCTTCGTTCGCCCCACATTGGCCGCAGACCGCTCCTTGGCTATCAGGGCAGCACTTCTCGACATGGTGTCCCTTTTGGTGCCCCAGACGGTGCAGAATTAGATTTGATGAACAGTCGTGGGTTCGGGGTTTAAATAAAGACGCACAGAGAGGCGGGGAGATCCGAGGGGAGGCGACACCCTAACTGTCACATAATCACTCAGAGCCGTATTTGTACAACAGACAATAAACTGTACAAGGGAGGTCTAACCAGTTCCCTGTTAGAGAGTCACACGTGTAAGTGCTGCAGGTACAATGTTATTATTCTTTGTATATAAGGAACATATCCTGCACTGCTCTATAGAGATGATACACTAGTCCCAGCCCTAGCGGAGCTTACAATCTAAATTCCCTTTTACTTTCCCTATGGGCAGTTTTATCAGGAGCCAATTAACCTGTATGTTTTTGGATTGTGGGAAGAAACCAGCGCAGACATTGGAGAAACATATAAACTCCTTACACTCTGCCCGGAATGGATCCTACGACCCCAGCGCCATGTTTATTTATACATTTTATTACATTCCCCATAATAATAGCAGGCTCTGGGCTCAGCAGCTCTGTTAGTAATGGGGTACCTGAGTATGGAGGTGCCGCTACACATACCCACCTCTCATACAGTGTAGGAAGTGTAACACCATTGAATTTCATGTCAGGGGATTGGCCCTTGGCACCAGGTTCACCGTCTCCATAGCAGGTTCTACAAGTTGCTCCAACAGCCGGGGCCCGGGGCCAACGCAGCAAAGTAACAATAATTAGTGAATTGCCCTATTTGTTGCACTCGCTCATTAGTTGAAGATCACATGGCTGAAGATCAAAGTGTAAAGTGCAAATCAGCAGCTGACCAGCCCTGCCGCATTCCTTCCCAGGATCTCTAACCAACAGGACCCACCACAATAAGCCAACAGCAGTTATATATGAAAGGTGCAAACATTTGTATACATTCAACGCTACAGTTAGGAGCAATGCGGCAATAGGCTCAATGTGTGCTCCAGAACCGCCAATCAGATTTCTGGTTCATACTGAAGACCAATAAAGGCCAACTGCTGATTGGTTGTTGTTGATTGGTACGGAACACTTTGCACTGTTTATAGACAATGGCAGCAGGTAGTTTCTAGCCCCGGAATTTTCTCATTTTGGAATGGTACAAATGGCAAGAAACTTCAATAAAAATTATTGTTATATGTCATGTGCTTTCTGGTGAATGGGGCGTATTAGTGATGTGTGGGTCAAGTGGGGTCAGACTGGGGGGGTCCCCATAGGAACCCCACACCCCCCATGGTGCCCCCCCTGCATTGGATTTCTTACTATTGAGTGCTATTCTGATACCTACTGGGAGCTGCCATCTTGCTCCCTTCCCATTGTTCTGCTGATCGGCTGCTGGGGGTGAGGGGAGGGGGGGATATCACTCCAACTTGCAGCGCAGCAGTAAAGTGTGACTGAGTCTGAACTTTCAGAAGGAGCCGGCGCTACACATTAGAACTGCTTTCAGCTAACCTATTGTTTCTCCTACTCCCATGTAACTGGAGGAGTCCCAAGCCGGACTTGGATTTCTTACTATTGAGTGCTATTCTGATACCTACTGGGAGCTGCTATCTTGCTCCCTTCCCATTGTTCTGCTGATCGGCTGCTGGGGGTGAGGGGGGGGTATCACTCCAACTTGCAGCGCAGCAGTAAAGTGTCACTGAAGTTTATCAGAGCACAGGTCACACGGCCCCATGGGAAAAACAGATTTTTGAAGTTTTGAAGAAAACATGTTTTCCCATGTCAGTATTCCTTTAATATTGTTTTATTATATGGTGTGTTGAACTACACATTTAGGGTCTTATTGCCGTTTTATATAAAATGTATTAAACTCTTTGTTTTTGGTTGTTTCTTTCTGTTTTATGTGCTTTCACTATATCTTTTCTGAGTGCCAATCAAGCCCAATCAAATGGGTTTTTGCAAGAGGAAGCTGCAAACAATATGTCTTGTATCTATCGAAGATCTACAGCGCTGAGTATATTACACCCTGTATCTCCAGGGTTGAATACAGTGACTGGTATGGGGGCTGGTAGAGCAATGCTCTCAGCAAGGGGCACTTTCTTGCAATATATAGTACTGTTTCCCCCAATTAGGGTAGGGGCTCTATTAGATCAGACCTACGGTGGGGGAAGCAATTTTTCTATGATAGGTGCCCTATAATCGCTTTTTGGGTGGGCAAAATCAGCTTCCACTCACATTAATGGCAGAAGCGAGTGAATCCGTGGAAGCGCAAGTAACTACCTATATAGCAGACCCCACAGAGGGGGGGGGGGGAGGTAGAGGTGCAGCATGGGAGGCCTGGGGGGGGCAAGTGGAGGAGGAACTATTCGTGCCAGACCCCTTAGGGCCCCCACACACCCCCAGGGCCCCCGCCGTATAGTCACAATATTCCCAGGGATCTCTTAGCCTTCCCAGTACATTGGTATTCTATAGAATATTCTCCATGGTTTGTAGGCCTGAGGGCAGGTACCTCTCCATGTCTCCTCTGTCTCGTAATGAGACCACTCACTTCCGTAGCTGGGGGCTGGAAAACAGCTTTTTTGTTTATTGCGCAATAAATCTTTCCTGGGGAGTTTCCTGGCCTTTCATCCTGAATCCCCCATTGCCTTGTTTGTGTAACCGCTCTCTCTGCATCTTATGGCAACAGCGTCCCTTTGCTCATCCGGTACTTCTGGTTCTGCCCATCTGACCGAAAGGTGCGGTTTGTATCAATAAACCTGTATTGATAAAATGGACTTTATGAACTATATAATATCAACATTTAGTGAATTCAGTCATTTTCGTCTTATTCCTTTAGAGCTAAAAAGGTGAAGGAAGTGTAATAGTTTAAATCATTTTGATTTAGAACATTTTCAGTTCTTCTTTACTACCTTTCTATAGAAATATATCATCAATATATCGATGGGGCACCCCCCCTCCCATAGCTAAGTATTGGGATGTACCGGCCCGGTACCTGTGGGTAAAACCGCAGGTTTGGACCTCAGCACATCATTTGTGGGTTGGGGGTGGGATCGGGTTGAGCTCTTCCATCTGCTCTCACCTTATACTGCCGGCTTCCGAAATTGATAGGCGCGTACCTGCCCCTTTTGTGACATCATTGGTGGGGCGGGGCATGGTCTATAAATTGAGGGGAGAAGCCCCTCGGTAGGGTTAGGTCAGGAGCGGGCGCGTAAGGGTGGGGTATGGGTTGAGTTTTTCTTGACCCACACATCACTAATGTTCAATATATAGAAAGTAGCCCATTGATTTGTATCATATTGGGATGGATATGGCACAACTGGGGGGGAAATGTGTCCCTATGGCAGTCCCACAAAATTGTAGGAAAAAAATATTTGCTTATTATAGAGTAACATGAGCTGTTTTTATTGCACACGCAAGGGGCGTGGCCAGACATTTTGGTGCTGTAATACCGGTGCCGGTGCCAGCTGGTGATTTCAATACCGGTGCCGGTGCCAGCTGGTGATTTCAATGCCAGTGCCGGTGCCAGCTGGTGATTTCAATACCGGTGCCGGTGCCAGCTGGTGATTTCAATACCGGTGCCGGTGCCAGCTGGTGATTTCAATGCCGGTGCCAGCTGGTGATTTCAATACCGGTGCCGGTGCCAGCTGGTGATTTCAATGCCGCTGCCGGTGCCAGCTGGTGATTTCAATACCAGTGCCGGTGCCAGCTGGTGATTTCAATGCCGGTGCCGGCGCCAGCTCTAGTGGCAGCTTGCGCTGCTTTGTGTCCCCTTCACTGCGAGTCCCAGCACTGAGCATGCCCAGTTGATACAAGTTCAGGATTGGCTGAAAATCTGCATATTCCTGTGGGGAAATCACAACAGAGAGGACACAAAGTGGGGCGATGAATTACATTTGTGCATTTTAGTCCTTTGTTCCCATCCTTCTTGTAAGAGTTTTAGATATTTTGTTTTATTTAACATGTATGTAAAACATATAGTATTTTATTTTTTTCTTTACAAATAACTTTATAACATAATTTTGGCATCTGCTTCTCTGCAGAGAAAACGTAGGTAGAGAGATCATTCAGTTTGTAAGATTATTAATATAACTAAAGTTCTACAGTATAGGGTGGCAAAGAGATCACTGAACAATAAGTGTAAAAATGATTTTATATTAATTGGAAACAAATATTTACATAAACATAAATCATAAAGCAGATAAAATGGATAAACAATAGACTACAATAACACAAAAGGGTAATACAAAACAATATACGACAAATATACACAATACTTACTTAACTAAATACACTCAAATGAAACACAGGGACCCAACCACCTAAATAATAATAATCCCACACCACACCATATAAACACACTCTATGAAACCTCTACTCTAGAAGATTATACAGCCTAAGTATCCCTCTCCTTAGGTTTGATCTAAGTGTCTGGTCCGTGATGTCAGGATTCCCTCTGATCTGGTAAGGTGGTCACTTCTCTCCTGGCCCTGAGTCTCCATCTATGCCCTACTGAAGCCAACCTATATACAGGAGAGAGGGGTGGATTCTAGAACTTTCTAGAAGTCTCTCCTGATTGGTCTGTTTGAATGATGCTAGCACATACCAGTCAGTTACAGGAAGTTACCCGTCCTCCATTTTGGATAGTCAAATTGTCATGTAGTCAACATCTGTCCTTCCTGAACTAACTGATTATGCATATCACCAGGGTCCTTCACCCTTTGATAATGTTAATTAGAGTTTAGGTGTGACCAAACCTTTCCCAGAGCAGTACCTTTGTTTTATAAATTAGGAAACTCCTATTGTTTGGACCAGACAACCAGATGCTAACTTAATTAGGCTGTTTCCTCTACTAAAGAAAGGTTTTATTATTGATTAATAAAATATAGGAGCCCAGAATATATATCTATATTTTACCAGAATCTTACAAGTTGGAGATTCAGAGTGAAAGGCCACGAAACTCCATAGGAAAGAACTAATACAAAGAAAAAATCCAAAGTGGGCAGAAGAAAAGCAAGAGATTCACCACTTCAACCCAATGGCCAAGGAAGTCTGTGCTGTAATTAGGAACTGATGGGACATCTAGTGGTGAAGGGGAGAATTACAACACGTCCTTCCATTTGTCAAAAATAGTAGTGTATATCGGAGATATAAGAGAATAGTACTGTATATAGGAGATATGGGAGAATAGTACTGTATATCGGAGATATAGGAGAATAGTACTGTATATTGGAGATATAGGAGAATAGTACTGTATATTGGAGATATGGGAGAATAGTACTGTATATTGGAGATATGGGAGAATAGTACTGTATATTGGAGATATGGGAGAATAGTACTGTATATTGGAGATATGGGAGAATAGTACTGTATATTGGAGATATGGGAGAATAGTACTGTATATTGGAGATATGGGAGAATAGTACTGTATATTGGAGATATGGGAGAATAGTACTGTATATTGGAGATATGGGAGAATAGTACTGTATATTGGAGATATGGGAGAATAGTACTGTATATTGGAGATATGGGAGAATAGTACTGTATATTGGAGATATGGGAGAATAGTACTGTATATTGGAGATATGGGAGAATAGTACTGTATATTGGAGATATGGGAGAATAGTACTGTATATTGGAGATATGGGAGAATAGTACTGTATATAGGAGATATAGGAGAATAGTACTGTATATTGGAGATATGGGAGAATAGTACTGTATATTGGAGATATGGGAGAATAGTACTGTATATTGGAGATATAGGAGAATAGTACTGTATATTGGAGATATAGGAGAATAGTACTGTATATTGGAGATATGGGAGAATAGTACTGTATATTGGAGATATAGGAGAATAGTACTGTATATTGGAGATATAGGAGAATAGTACTGTATATTGGAGATATGGGAGAATAGTACTGTATATTGGAGATAAAGGAGAATAGTACTGTATATCGGAGATATAAGAGAATAGTACTGTATACAGGAGATATAGGAGAATAGTAGTGTATATTGGAGATATGGGAGAATAGTACTGTATATTGGAGATATAGGAGAATAGTACTGTATATTGGAGATAAAGGAGAATAGTACTGTATATCGGAGATATAAGAGAATAGTACTGTATACAGGAGATATAGGAGAATAGTAGTGTATATTGGAGATATGGGAGAATAGTACTGTATATTGGAGATAAAGGAGAATAGTACTGTATATCGGAGATATAAGAGAATAGTACTGTATACAGGAGATATAGGAGAATAGTAGTGTATATTGGAGATATGGGAGAATAGTACTGTATATTGGAGATATAGGAGAATAGTACTGTATATAGGAGATATAGGAGAATAGTACTGTATATTGGAGATATGGGAGAATAGTACTGTATATTGGAGATATAGGAGAATAGTACTGTATATTGGAGATATAGGAGAATAGTACTGTATATTGGAGATATGGGAGAATAGTACTGTATATAGGAGATATAGGAGAATAGTACTGTATATTGGAGATATAGGAGAATAGTACTGTATATAGGAGATATAGGAGAATAGTACTGTATACAGGAGATATAGGAGAATAGTAGTGTATATTGGAGATATAGGAGAATAGTACTGTATATTGGAGATATAGGAGAATAGTACTGTATATAGGAGATATAGGAGAATAGTACTGTATATTGGAGATATAGGAGAATAGTACTGTATACAGGAGATATAGGAGAATAGTACTGTATATTGGAGATATAGGAGAATAGTACTGTATACAGGAGATATAGGAGAATAGTAGTGTATATTGGAGATATGGGAGAATAGTACTGTATATTGGAGATATAGGAGAATAGTAGTGTATATTGGAGATATGGGAGAATAGTAGTGTATATTGGAGATATGGGAGAATAGTACTGTATATTGGAGATATAGGAGAATAGTACTGTATATTGGAGATATGGGAGAATAGTACTGTATATTGGAGATATAGGAGAATAGTAGTGTATATTGGAGATATGGGAGAATAGTACTGTATATTGGAGATATAGGAGAATAGTACTGTATACAGGAGATATAGGAGAATAGTACTGTATATTGGAGATATAGGAGAATAGTAGTGTATATTGGAGATATGGGAGAATAGTACTGTATATTGGAGATATGGGAGAATAGTACTGTATATTGGAGATATAGGAGAATAGTACTGTATATAGGAGATATAGGAGAATAGTACTGTATATTGGAGATATAGGAGAATAGTACTGTATACAGGAGATATAGGAGAATAGTAGTGTATATTGGAGATATGGGAGAATAGTACTGTATATTGGAGATATAGGAGAATAGTAGTGTATATTGGAGATATGGGAGAATAGTACTGTATATTGGAGATATGGGAGAATAGTACTGTATATTGGAGATATAGGAGAATAGTACTGTATATTGGAGATATGGGAGAATAGTACTGTATATTGGAGATATAGGAGAATAGTAGTGTATATTGGAGATATGGGAGAATAGTACTGTATATTGGAGATATAGGAGAATAGTACTGTATATTGGAGATATGGGAGAATAGTACTGTATATTGGAGATATGGGAGAATAGTAGTGTATATTGGAGATATGGGAGAATAGTACTGTATATTGGAGATATAGGAGAATAGTACTGTATATTGGAGATATAGGAGAATAGTACTGTATACAGGAGATATAGGAGAATAGTACTGTATATTGGAGATATAGGAGAATAGTAGTGTATATTGGAGATATGGGAGAATAGTACTGTATATTGGAGATATGGGAGAATAGTAGTGTATATTGGAGATATGGGAGAATAGTACTGTATATTGGAGATATGGGAGAATAGTACTGTATATTGGAGATATAGGAGAATAGTACTGTATATTGGAGATATGGGAGAATAGTACTGTATATTGGAGATATAGGAGAATAGTAGTGTATATTGGAGATATGGGAGAATAGTACTGTATATTGGAGATATGGGAGAATAGTACTGTATATTGGAGATATAGGAGAATAGTACTGTATATTGGAGATATAGGAGAATAGTACTGTATATTGGAGATATAGGAGAATAGTACTGTATATTGGAGATATAGGAGAATAGTAGTGTATATTGGAGATATGGGAGAATAGTACTGTATATTGGAGATATGGGAGAATAGTACTGTATATTGGAGATATAGGAGAATAGTACTGTATATTGGAGATATGGGAGAATAGTACTGTATATTGGAGATATAGGAGAATAGTACTGTATATTGGAGATATAGGAGAATAGTACTGTATATTGGAGATATGGGAGAATAGTACTGTATATTGGAGATATAGGAGAATAGTACTGTATATAGGAGATATAGGAGAATAGTACTGTATATTGGAGATATAGGAGAATAGTACTGTATATAGGAGATATAGGAGAATAGTAGTGTATATTGGAGATATGGGAGAATAGTACTGTATATTGGAGATATAGGAGAATAGTAGTGTATATTGGAGATATGGGAGAATAGTACTGTATATTGGAGATATGGGAGAATAGTACTGTATATTGGAGATATAGGAGAATAGTACTGTATATTGGAGATATGGGAGAATAGTACTGTATATTGGAGATATAGGAGAATAGTACTGTATATAGGAGATATAGGAGAATAGTACTGTATATTGGAGATATAGGAGAATAGTAGTGTATATTGGAGATATGGGAGAATAGTACTGTATATTGGAGATATAGGAGAATAGTACTGTATATAGGAGATATAGGAGAATAGTAGTGTATATTGGAGATATGGGAGAATAGTACTGTATATTGGAGATATAGGAGAATAGTAGTGTATATTGGAGATATGGGAGAATAGTACTGTATATTGGAGATATGGGAGAATAGTACTGTATATTGGAGATATAGGAGAATAGTACTGTATATTGGAGATATAGGAGAATAGTACTGTATATTGGAGATATAGGAGAATAGTACTGTATATAGGAGATATAGGAGAATAGTACTGTATATTGGAGATCTAGGAGAATAGTAGTGTATATTGGAGATATGGGAGAATAGTACTGTATATTGGAGATATAGGAGAATAGTACTGTATATAGGAGATATAGGAGAATAGTAGTGTATATTGGAGATATGGGAGAATAGTACTGTATATTGGAGATATGGGAGAATAGTACTGTATATTGGAGATATAGGAGAATAGTACTGTATATTGGAGATATGGGAGAATAGTACTGTATATTGGAGATATAGGAGAATAGTACTGTATATTGGAGATATAGGAGAATAGTACTGTATATTGGAGATATGGGAGAATAGTACTGTATATTGGAGATATAGGAGAATAGTACTGTATATAGGAGATATAGGAGAATAGTACTGTATACAGGAGATATAGGAGAATAGTAGTGTATATTGGAGATATAGGAGAATAGTACTGTATACAGGAGATATAGGAGAATAGTACTGTATATAGGAGATATAGGAGAATAGTACTGTATATTGGAGATATAGGAGAATAGTACTGTATACAGGAGATATAGGAGAATAGTACTGTATATAGGAGATATAGGAGAATAGTACTGTATATTGGAGATATAGGAGAATAGTACTGTATATAGGAGATATAGGAGAATAGTACTGTATATAGGAGATATAGGAGAATAGTACTGTATATTGGAGATATAGGAGAATAGTACTGTATACAGGAGATATAGGAGAATAGTACTGTATATCGGAGATATAACAGAATAGTACTGTATACAGGAGATATAGGAGAATAGTACTGTATATCGGAGATATAAGAGAATAGTACTGTATACAGGAGATATAGGAGAATAGTACTGTATATCGGAGATATAAGAGAATAGTACTGTATACAGGAGATATAGGAGAATAGTACTGTATATAGGAGATATAGGAGAATAGTAGTGTATATTGGAGATATGGGAGAATAGTACTGTATATAGGAGATATAGGAGAATAGTACTGTATATTGGAGATATAGGAGAATAGTACTGTATATCGGAGATATAAGAGAATAGTACTGTATACAGGAGATATAGGAGAATAGTACTGTATACAGGAGATATAGGAGAATAGTAGTGTATATTGGAGATATGGGAGAATAGTACTGTATATAGGAGATATAGGAGAATAGTACTGTATATTGGAGATATAGGAGAATAGTACTGTATATCGGAGATATAAGAGAATAGTACTGTATACAGGAGATATAGGAGAATAGTACTGTATATAGGAGATATAGGAGAATAGTACTGTATATAGGAGATATAGGAGAATAGTACTGTATATTGGAGATATAGGAGAATAGTAGTGTATATTGGAGATATAGGAGAATAGTACTGTATATAGAAGATCAAGTCATTTCTAGACATTTTAATAATTTGGTAGCTAAAGATATGAAAGGAAAGAGTTGGGACCCAGGAAGGTTTCCCCCCCGTGCGATGTTAGACTGTAAGCACTGTGTGTCTGGCGTCAGTTTCCAGCTGAAGTTGCAGGATAGGGAATAGCTCAGGGCCATCAATAGTTACAGGCCATGTGGGACTGGGATGCCAGGGGCCCACCAGAAAACCTTGGACAATGGGGCCACTCTCTAAACTATTATTCCTCCTTTGCTCATTTAATCTCTTTATTATCCTGGTCTCTTTGTTCTCATACAGGAATAGGCAATGACCATGAAGCAGGCCACCAGTTCATCCCAATGGACCAGTCCAACTGTTTATAGGCCTTCTATATGGGCTTGGTACTGTGAGCCGTGACACCGCCCATTGTGTATGTGTCCATCACACTAATCGCCCCCTGCTGGTGCCCCCCTGCCATTGCAGGCTCAGCATCCTCAGTAGTTACACCCGCTGTCAAGCCCTTTCTCTCAAAGGGAAAAAGTCAGTCGGGGATCCGTTTTATTCACTTTCTATTGCAGGTCACTAGAGCTTGATTTAAGTATGTGCTGTGCACCCATAGGTGCTCCACCCTGAAGCTATAGTGCACTAGTAACAAGTGTGCAAGTAATAGCCCCCCACACCCCCCACATGTGTCATCACTTACATAGGGGTTTCAGCTTACCCCCAAATGGGATAAATGTGGCCCCCAAAAAATTGTTAGGGCTCACGGAATGCTCAAAAGCTCCTCTGACCCCTTTAGAGGCACCAATATATAGTATAGGGAATAACTGGCCTGCTATATATTGCCCATATCCCCTGCTCTGATTGGCCACAGTGTCAGCCGGTCCCATAGAGAGAATGTTTCCCTTGCCCCGAGGCTTCTAGTCTAGAACAAGGTCAGTAACCCCATCATGGCTGCCGGGGCGAGAAAGTGCTTATAATAACATCAGACAAAGAGAATCATTTGTTTATATTTATTAAACCATAAAATCTCTATTCAAAATTCACAAATAAGTAAAAATCCCTGTCTCTGTAATAAGATTTCAAAAATAATCAATGTTTTTAGCACATTAAATAACGTTACTCCCATAGGGGGGCGATGCTTCCATAAACCCTCATCCTTTGGCTAAACATTAATGGTCTAAAGTTTGCTGCTTGTCTAGTAACCCATAGCAACCAACCACCAGGTAGCATTTACCAGTGGCATAACTACTGGGGGGCAGTGGGTGTGAGGGCCCTAGGGCCCCAAAACATTGGTCAATTGACCATTTAAACCAAGATATGTTAGAATTGCTTATGAATTAAGGCTTTACTGGGACCCCCACCCTCCCGTGCCCCTGTAGTTACACCTGCCTGTATAGAAAGCGAGCCTATTGGTCACACTGTTCCCAGAATTCCCCCCTTATTAGACCAGTGCATATAAATGCCACTATCCGCGCTTCCAATAAAATAATCTTCTCTATTCTATATTCTCTATAAATATTCCCTCATTTACACGTCTGTGCAACCGTTTCACATCAACATTTCTATATAAAAACTGCGAGTGGCGACAGGTTGGTGCGGCGGCGCCGGCACAGTGTTCCAGGTTCAGACCAAGGTTGCGCAGAGCCACTGGGGAGACAAAATGGAGAAAAGAGTTTAAGGCACAATCAGTGATGTTCCTAGACCACGCTGGGCCCCCCTGCAAAAAAATGTTTGGAGTGGCCCAGTGTGTACCACAAGCACTACCCGCCCCTCCCATTCCACATCCAGCTACCCCTTATATACCCCCCACCCTTCACGTCCCAACTCCCCACCCCCCTCACATCCCCCCTCCTCACCCAGTAGGAGAGTAGTGGGGAGGGGGATTAGCTAAAGCTATAGAGCAAACAGACCCAGGGTCCGGAGATGCAATTTTTTGCTCAAATGTTAACATAAACCGTAGGGTTCGGCTTCTGGATTGAATGCATGACTAGTTAGTATATACACACACAGGTTAGCCCAGGTTACCTCTTGTAAACTCAGCTCAACGACCCCTTTCTTACTCTTGTCCAACATCTGGAACATTTCTGCAGAGAACAAAAACACCCCATTCAGCCTTAAGTACAGGGTAGTAATGTACAGTATGCAGTGCCGGCCCACAATGTAATTGCTCAGTAACAAACATGAACTTTAGTGACACCCCCATTCTACTGACCTTTAGTGACACCCCCCATACTACTGAGCTCTAGTGGCACCCCCATTCTACTGACTTTTAGTGGCACCCCCCATACAACTGAGCTCTAGTGGCACCCCCATTCTACTGACCTTTAGTGGCACCCCCCATACAACTGAGCTCTAGTGGCACCCCCATTCTACTGACCTTTAGTGGCACCCCCCATACAACTGAGCTCTAGTGGCACCCCCATTCTACTGACCTTTAGTGGCACCCCCCATACAACTGAGCTCTAGTGGCACCCCCATTCTACTGACTTTTAGTGGCACCCTCAATCTACTGAATTATAATGGCACCCCCATTCTACTGACCATTAGTGACACCCCCATTCCAATGAACTCTAGGGGCACCCTCCATTCTACTGAATTATAATGGCACCCCCCATTCTACTGAATTCTAGTGGCACCCCCCATTCTATTGAATTCTATTGGCACCCCCAATTCTACTGAATTCTATTGGCATCCCCAATTCTACTGAGCTCTACTGGGACCCCCCATTCTACTGAACTCTAGTTGGACCCCCCCATTCTACTGAACTCTAGTGGCACCTACCAACTCTAGTGGCACCCCCAACTCTACTCAACTAGTGGCACCCCCCATTCTACTGAACTCTAGTGGCACCCCCCATTCTACTGAACTCTAGTGGCACCCCCATTCTACTGAACTCTAGTGGCACCCCCCATTCTACTGAACTCTAGTGGCACCCCCCATTCTACTGAACTCTAGTGGCACCCCCCATTCTACTGAACTCTTGTGGCACCCCCCATTCTACTGAACTCTAGTGGCACCCCCCATTCTACTCAACTCTAGTGGAACCCCCCATTCTACTCAACTCTAGTGGAACCCCCTTATTCTACTGAATTCTAGAAGACTTTAGTAAACTTTAGTCTTTCCACCATGAGAAAAGCATTTAATAAGAGCCACTTACTGAACAGGGTCTCCAGGCGCATCATACAGGCAATAAAGCTATCGAAGTTAATCGTCAGCTCATCAGACGCGTATCGCAGCACAATGGACTGCTGGATCTTATTATTCAGAGTAAAACCTAATAAAATAGATGGGAATTTGTCTTTTTTACTAAGGGAATTCTGTTTCTGACCCATGAGTTTGTGGTACAATCTGAATACAAATGTGGCACAATGTGCAGAATAAAGTGCATTTGGGTACAATGGAGCCCAGTACAAGTACGAGGCTGCTCAGATCCTTAGCCCCCGAGCACAATATACCTTGCACTTCTGAATGACTTACAAACTATAGAACATTCGGGGGAGACCCACGTGCCTATATTTTGCATGTTGCCCCATTATCCAACATCAACCAACCTCAAATGCTATATCCATAACCAGCACTAAACAATCTGTCAGCTCCGCAGGGAATAAATACATCGGTTGTACACACAGGAAAGAGACAATAGGGGTTATTTACACAGACTGGAAGTGCAAGAGCACTAAGGGTTTCATAAGTGCGCCCCCTAGTGTTCATCCAAAGAGGCTCTGACTGTGCTCCTGTAGGACTCACCTGCTTCTTGTAAAGCTGCTCTCAGCTCGTGGGCGTCCATGGTCCCAGAACGGTCAGAGTCTGCCTTTAAATAGATTGCCTGGTAGGGAAAATAAAGAATACACATACATTATTATCTCTGCATTATCTAAAGCTAAAATAACAATAGTGCCTACAGGCAAGGTGCATTATTGGTAACGGGGGGTTTGATGAGGCAGAATATTATCTGAAATGTCTAGTGCTGCTAAATCCCTGCAGCAAGGGAGAATATAATGTTGGCTCCCCCTACCTTACTGACATGGAATTGCTAGCCTAGGACAGTGCAAGGGAGCCATGCTGAGCCCTGGGCTGCCATTACATTACATTGCAAATAGGGGGCGCTGATAGCCTTTGGAATGAAACTGGGAGTGGGGGCATTTAACCTAATTACCAAGTATTTCTGTATCTTCAGCCACAGAATACGGAACTCCAGAAGGCTCAGCGTTGCTGTTCCATCCATCTTGTGCGAGTCAAGGGCGGTTTCGTTCTTTGGTAGATTATTGTATCATCTATTTATAATAAAAGTTCTACAGGTCCAAAAACTTTCACAATGGTACGTCGGGTCATTTACAATTGCCAGGGCAGGGTGCATAAAGCAAAAAACAGGGGAATCTGCCATGTTTTTCACCCTTTGCCTGCCAATGGCATCCACGGACCTGCGCTTCCACCCATGAATACAGAGCAGGCAGCGCTATATTTATCAGGGAGGCACAGGTCCTGGGTGCAAATACCTGTATCTGTGGGTGCTCACTCTGGGGCAGGGTGTAAAGTGAGAAAATATAGAGGTGTGGATCTGTTTTTGGCACTCTGACCCACAGTTTGACATGACCCCCACTGTCTATTGATTACAGACAATAGTACTGAACAATTGCTTCACTCTGACGAGTGGCTGTACTGTATTTCACAACCTTCTGGATAATGGGTTTCCAGATAATAGATCCCATTCCTGTATATTCCACCTTAACTTTTTGCCAGAATATAGTAAATATTGTCCCCAGATGCCCTCAAGCTGCCTGGAGAACACGAACGTCCCATCGTTCTTTAAAGGATACGTCTTGTAAGCTGATCATCTCTCTGCAAGTGTTGACAGTAAATCCATTGGATCTCAAGTCCGGCCCTGGGCAATAAATCAAAACTTGTTGTCAGTAAATGAGCAGAGATACAGGAACCAACTTTCAGCCATGGAACGTCCCTACGCACTTTGAGCACCGTCGTTTGAAGTAGCCCAAAATCACAGAACCATTTATTCTTTTAGATTCATATAGGGTGACATTTGGACCATTTATTTGCTGTCCTTGACATTTCTGGAATAATAACTGAATTACTGAGACGGCATGGGATGGTTATGGGAGGTTTCCCAGAGGGGGGGGGGGGGGGGCGTTTAGCATGTAATATGCTTCTACCCAGGGGCGGGCCAAGCCGACCGGGCGCCCTAGGCAACCCGGTCGGTCAACTCCGCCCACCTCCCCGCCCACCCGAATGGCGCATGCGCGCCAAAGCACAGGAGGCAGTGCAGGGGGGGGGGGGGCGATTAGATCGGTCATTGGCAATGACAAAGTAGCACTAGGGGTAGGCAGGAGAGGCTCCTGCCTGGCGCCCCTCAATCGTTGTGCCCTAGGCAGCTGCCTCTTCTGCCTACCCCTAGTTCCGGCCCTGCTTCTACCTTTGTGAAACTTACTCTTTGAAATGAGTTTATTGAGAATGGTTTGAAGTTCTTTCGCATCAATTTCTTCTTTCTGCAAGAGAAATGATGATGATGATGATGATGAAACGCAGATCAATGAGATGAACACCCCCCTCCCCTCAATAACAGCAAAATATACTGCTAGTGAAGCCTTTCTCTGCCCTCACACCCCAACTCTTTAACATCACTTCTATAATAGCCACTATCCATTTGTGCTTAGCCTTGGGAAGATACCTTCATATTCCACGGTGTTAGGGGAGGCTACAGCAGCTCCCACCCAAATGTCTGAAGACAAATATACAGAAATATACAGGGAAGGCATTATCTTATGTACTCACATCCCCTGCAAGCTTGTCAAAGATATTCTTGAATTCATCAGTGACGTCCTTGTTAGAGATCTTGGGCTGAAGGGAAAGAACGGAGCAGAATTAAAGAAGAATCAAGATCAAAGGTGGCCACAAAGTATCCTGAGATGGTCATTCTAGCACAATTATTGTTTGCACATAAAACAGTACAATCTTATATAACCTTATATATTCTCCACATATCTGTTGAGTTATTTCTTCCCAATACTGAAGGTTTTTCCCAATAAAAGCAGAGCTAGCTAGTGAGCAGCCCCTATAAGGAGAATAAATGGATTTGTACTTCTGAGTGTACCACCCATAGAGTAGGGACCTGGGGGTAGATGTGTTCCCACCTCGGTTCCGCTTGGAGGGCCTGTACTGGGGGTTGGACTCCAAGTTAAACTCAATCCACACATTGATTATTGCTTATTTATTCACCTCAATTGTGTTGCACAAAAACTACATAAAAACCCTCCCACCAACTTTGCCCCAGCTAATCCTGCAGTGAGGAGACTCACCTCATAGGGTTTCGCTATCACCACGTCACCAACTTCTCTGGAAAGAACAAAAATAAAGAAGAAATGGTTGGAATTCTAATAAAATTATGATGTTATATTGTGCCAACTTCAAAATAAGCTTAGAAAGTATAAAGTTACATCATCCAGTTCTCTCCAGGAGGGCGGGGTTACTATGCCCAGCCCTTACGTGGCATATTCCACTGTTACTGTGGGGGGGGGGGGGATTGTGAATGCTAAAGGAATACAGTTCCATATCCCAAATCTATTCATTATATAATTCTTGAATGTAATTGACTTTCAGATGTAAATCCTTTTTTTTGGACCACTCATTTCTGATACCTACAGGGATTTGGCCTCCTTTTCTGAGAAGACACGAAGACAGAAGTCGCCATTTTTAAAAGGCTCAAAGGTGGACGGCACAATCAGATAATCCCCGACTGGAAGGTGGAAGCGGTTGGACACCTCCCGTACGTTTATATAGGTGTCGGAACGGGCGGCCGTTGGAGTCTTTTGGAAGAAGTCCCTGCCGAGGTGGTCATCTGTGTGGTTCTGAAGCTATACAGGGAGCAACACAAGCATTTGAAGAGAACAGAGAGTAGAAACACTTATACAAAAATACACTTTAGATCATGGGTAGGGAATGTATTGGAAATCCTTGGTTTGCCCCAGGTATGTGTAAGTCTGATGCTGTAGGGGTAAACCATTTTATCTGAAGTGTCAACTTTTAATGACGCTGAATGGTATGTTCCTCCCATGTAAATGGCATATTCCTCCCATGTGACACTAAGATGGCGGTACCTGATTAGGGATCTGAAAAACAGAAAAAGAACAACAACTAAGTCAATGAAGAAAAAGCCAAACCCAACAACAGCCAAAGAACCACAAGAAGCAGATTCTGAGTGGATAATGTTGCACCTACCCTACATGTATATATACAGAAGAACTATTGAGGATGAACTAATACTAACCTTAAAGAGTGAATAGCCAATGCTCAGCAAGTCTTCTCCCATCTTCTTCTTTCTTCTACGGTTCTTCTGCATCAATCCCACAATAACGGTGCAGCACGGCTCCTGGTTCGACCCCTGATGTTCATGATCGGGGTCATCCAGTTTAATGCGAAACTGCGGGTTGGTCCAAAATGTTGCTGCGTGTGTGGGAGAACAGAGAGTCTTTCATGGTAAGAGGCTACAGTTGGGTAACAAGGACCTCTGGCTCATCCACAGCTCAGCCATGTCCCCAGGGTTCTGGTCTGGCTTCAGCTACATATGTATATGTTCTATAACCAATTTTCCCCACTGGGTCAGTAACCAACTCACAACTTCATTCGCTGGCTATCTCACAATCATCCAACCTATCTGCTTAGGCCTTCAAGTCACTAGGAAACCTGCCTCCCATGGGCTTTGGTTTTTCCTGGACAAATGTGGGAAAGTTATGATGAACTAGGGGCAGCTCCTTCTCCTCGGCCATGGAAATGTTTGCCCTGGGTAGGAGCTACTCCATTGAACACTGAGGTCGTTCATTTCCTTTATTTTGGTAGCTACTTCTATATCCAACATTGAGGAACGTTCATACTTAAATAAGTGCCCTGCTGCCTCTCTTGCACCACTGTTTCATCAGCAGCACCCAAATGTCGGCCATGCCTCAGTCATGTATGAAATTTTAGCACATCTAAAATGGGGGCATTCTGGCTGGAACCAATGACTTTCTGAGAGGGTTGCTAGTATTTACCCAATCCGACTAACTGCTATGTATGACAATACCTGGATAGTTTTGGCAGCCGCCGGCAGTAGACCCCCGTGCCCAGCTCCCATTGTACAGGGTTATGTTCCATTTATGCTGCTCGGTGTTGGTGAGTGTGTCGGGGGACAGGTTACAGATCTCCAGGCGGGAATACTCTCGGAGAAAGTCTGAAAACGCCATCCTGCGCACAAACATAGAGAATTGAGACGTCACAATGGCTTTGGGAAGCCAAAGAAAATAACCACAGGGAGGATCCCTACACTACAGGAGATTATTGTTCCTACTTACCAAAATTCTCCATCGTCAGACTGTTTATCCAGAGCCGCTTTCACTTTTGGATCGATATAATTCCACTCTGGAGCCCTGTAAATAAAGTAGAGGAATTGAAGCCGCTGATGTGATTTCTATGAAGAGAAACACTCTCCTGGCTAATTGATGGGACGAGGGGATCAAAAGCCCCTGTCAATTCTATTTGTCTTCTCTAAGAGACACCATGATGGAACCTCCATCCAGGCCTCTGTGTCAGACTCACGTATCACTCCAAGGTCCGGTCCATTCTACTTCTCCCCAGGGATTTCTCACTCGGATCAGCTTCTCCTGGCGACCTCGATATAACACCTGTGAGCCAATAACATAATAATTCAGCATTCTGACCAATAAGAACCAGCCGTCTGCTTTCTTGTTGAGAGGACAATGATGCCCTTTTGCGTTTACCTCCTCGGCGCCAGTTACTGAATACGCGTGCCCCTTAACCAGCTTTCGGCTTGTGATGGCTTCAGTGTCATAGGCATTCGTAATCTGCATGATAAACAGGATAAAGTAGGGTTAAGGGTGAAGACACACGGAGCTACTAGTAGCAGCTACTTGTCATGACTACTAAAACCGACAATGCTGATCATTTACTGATAATTGTCTATGTGTTTTAGCAGAGGCAATTCTCAGTATTGTCTATGGCAAAGTATTTTCTGGAGTTTAGTAGCTGTGATAAAGTAGCTGCTACTAGTAGCCCAGTGTGTCTTCACCCTAAGAAAAGCAGAAAAGTGCATGGAAGGAGGAGAGCAATGAGTTATGGTTGCATTTGGGATGTGCTGGAAACTGTGCAATGCGACGTGATGCACTTTTCTTCTTAAACGGGTGGTTCACGTTTAATGTAACTTAATATGTTATAGAATGGCCAGTTCTAAGCAGCTTTTTGATTGGTCTTCATTATTTATTTCTTATAGTTTTTGCCTTCTTCTTTTAACTCTTTGTAGTTTTCAAATGGGGGTCACTGACCCCGGCAGCCAAAAAACTATTGCTCTGTGAGGAAACAATTGTATTGTTATTGTTACTTTTCATACCTTATTTTTCTATTACCTGGTAGCTAAGGCAATTTGGACCCTACAACTAGGTAACTGTTGAAACTCCAAACTGCAGAGCTTCTTAACAAAAATGAAAATAACTAAATTAAAAAAAACTACAAATCATGAAAAAATCAAGACCAATTGCAAATGGTCTCAGAATATTACTCTCTACGTCATACTAAAGGTTATGTCGCAGGTGAACAACCCCTTTACTTGACATGCCAGGGTCCATTTTGAATCCCAGTTCAGACCTGGTGACAAATTAGGGCTTGAACCTCCAAAGCTTGGAAGCCTCTGCCCCAGAAGCCCCCTTGGCAGCCTCGGCCATGTGAAATCATCACCTCACAATAACATGTATGAGGCCTACTGACCCTAGTTAGGGGCAACTCACGTCAATAGAGCAGCCAAGCAGTGATTCAGCCCTAAGGGCTTTCTGGATGATCTGGAATAAATCAGACGGAGCCTTCCTCAGTTCATACACCTCGGCGATACCTCCGGTAAAGTCTTCAAATCCTTCTATGGTGGAACCGCCAGACAGAGCCTCGTAGGAGCCATTCAACCTGTGCGTCACCACGGGAACAAGTAAATATCCAAAAAACATGCATAGAAACATGGCAATGGCTTTAAGTCTGTTCTTTAGCGTAGGCCATAAATTATAATGAATAAACACAATATATGTTGCTTCTTTAACACGTGCTCAGCTCATTTCTGCCCCCTTTAGTCACTTCCTGTTTAGTCACTTCCTGTTCCCTATTCAGCATGCATGCAGGTTTAACCAATTACAATTCTGTATGATTAACAGGGGGTGGGCTATGATGTGGTGATTCGTGATTGACCAATCGCCTAGTCAATTTTGGACAGTCCTGCCCAGTTTTTTTAAACTGGGAAAACCGGGCAGACAGTTTTGACAGGGACAGTCGATATGAGACAGTATGAGATGACAGTAGTGACATCTAAACAGAAGGACTTAGTGGTAGGAACAGATATCTACCACTGGATTGGTTAAAGCTGTATGCATACTTAATAGAGATTGGTCAGAGAGTAAAGGGAGTAGGCAGAATATAATATATATCCCTTTCTTTATCTGGTACCTTGGGTTCCAGTTGGGTCTGGTGGTACTTACTTTGCGTAGGCCTTCTCTAGCAGAGCGCTCCAGAACTCGTCCCCTTCAGCCGAGTGTACAAACACCAGGTTCCCATTCTTCGTAGGCAGCCGGTCATCCACCACCACATCCACCCACTCTCCGTACTGCCAGAACTGGGGGGCGAGGGACAGAGAATATGGTTTTAGACCCCAGTACCGATGGAAGCCAACTCCCTGGGGTGCCCCTGGGGTAGCGGGGGGTGAGGGTGGGGTCTGAGTATGGGTCTGCCCGGGCATGAACTGGCTTGATTTTTTATATTCAGATGTTGGAAAATGAACATGTGGCCCTTGTGATGCCAAAGAGCCAAACCCATTAACCCTTTCTGTCCCACCCTTAAACCAGCCCTGTATTCTCCTATAGTACCTGTGACATGTGGAATGGTCCCACCCCTACTCCTAGTGGCCCTTTACGGACCAAGATCATCCCATTACCCGGAAGTGGAAGATCCCAGCGTAGTCCTTCTGGAAACTTTGATTCTCTGGAACCACCTGGGCTACAAGATCCGCGTCCAGTGTAAGAGAAGCGATGGCCGCCAGGAGCCAGCAATCCCCTGCACATAAAATAAAATCATGAAAATGACTGAAGTTTTATGGTGTTGGGGGCAGTTATCTGTGTGTATGGGGGATATAGAGGGACAAACAACTTACAAAGACATCTTGTTGCTGGGTGATGGGGTCTATTATTGGAACCCTGGCACCCTAACAACCAGTACCCACAGGCCCAAACAGTCCCCCACCAGCCCAATAAATAATAACTGCCTACTATGGCACCTTACAGCAGCCCCTCTGGCATTTGCCAGAACTCTCAGATTGCCAGTTCAGGCCTGGACTTGAGTGACCACCTTAAGGGTAATGGGGTGTCCACAACTACATCCCCCCACTAACTGCCCCATTTGCACCACCTCATAGTCTGACCCTTGCATTCATAATTATAAGTACATTTGGTTAACAAATGATGCATTGTGGGTAGTAGATGTTGCTATATTGCAATGCCTTCATCTGCCTGCAGGTGTCACTATAGTGCTAAGAACAACCAATACTGCAGCGCTCACCTGATGCCTGCGGTTTGCTCACCTGTCACTGTCACTGAATTTGCAAAGGAATAATGCAGAGAGTAATACCTAATGCATGTAATGATTTATGTGTCAGGTAACCAGTCTTATCTAGTTGTGGCCAGTGTTGGGGAAAGGGGAAGGAGCTGCCATGTTGCTGAGTCACAGGCCTGTGACATAAAGCAGGAGCTGAGAGGTGTGCGGCACCGTCAGTGTCTCGCCCCAGGGGACAAATGGCACACACAATGCTGATCAATAATGATAATAAAAGCATATTTATTTTTTAACTTGGCGTTGGTCATTTTGTAAATCGAAAGCGTGCCAACATCTGGTTTTGGCATCAGCAAAGTTGTTTTAAACAAGCTGCAGAGTTTGGCTTAGGACATTTGCCCATGCTAGGCCTGGATTACAATGGAATAGGGCAGCCAATGCCGGGCATTTTGCCTTGGGAATAGATGCAATGACAAATCTGTGTGCATGAAATCACAGTTATTATTCTATTATCAGCTGGAATATTTATGGTGCTGTTTGCCCTGCCGGCTGCTCCTCCCAATCCCCTTATCTCTATGATAGAGGCACACAATACCCTCAATCTCTGCCCAAAGTTACACCTTAATTCAACAACAACGACTCCACCAATCTGAGGGTTTGGCTT
Organism: Xenopus tropicalis; assembly: GCF_000004195.4. Lineage (NCBI taxonomy): Eukaryota > Metazoa > Chordata > Amphibia > Anura > Pipidae > Xenopus > Xenopus tropicalis. The sequence goes on along the minus strand of NC_030681.2, from coordinate 9,103,999 downwards.
GTGATTAGAGCACTTCCCATCTCCCTAATTCCTTTCCACCTTCCATCGGGAGGGAATATTTCAAAGTCTAAGCAAACAATCCATCTGTGAATGAGCAGTCTAATAAACTAGACCCCCAGTGTGTTGTGGGCTCGGAATCTGACCCCTGCAGCGTGCTAACCAGTCAGTAACAGGACAGTTGTCATGTGATAAACTGCTTGGATAACAGTGGGTTAAATTATTGTGTTAGCCCAATGCTCCTTGGAGAGATTAATCGCCAATTTATAGGGTAGAATGGAAAAAATCAGAATAAAGTGATTTCCACCTCTCCTGCCCTGGAACTCCGGGCAGTGAGGCAGGCCAGTGACATCACAGGGGCAGGCAGTGTCATTGCAGGGGGCAACTAATCTCTCCGTGGGGCATTAGCCTTAGTTTGGGTGAAGCAGACGGGCAAGTACAGGAACTTCTGGTACATTTATTATAACATGGCAGGTAAGACTGGCTCCATACTGGCTCTCAGCATAAACAGGAAGTAGGAAACAGGAACAGGATAATGAATCACAAAACAAATGGCAACACAGTAGGAATGCCCTTAACCAAAATGTCCGCACAAGCAGAGGTTACTACATGTCTGTGTGATGGGGATTGCAAGGAAGGACAATAATATAACCATGGTGAAATCACATTATTCTGACCTTTTCCATTGTGCCCTATAAATTGGCAACTGAAAGCACTGATTTGTGCCATTGTATGGATCATAGGGAGGGACCAGGGAGCAATGGATAAGAGGGAATAAAGAGCAATGGGTATGAGGGAAACCATGGACAATAGCGGAGAATGTTACCCGGGAACAGGTCATTGGCCACTCTGGTCTGGTGAGAGCGGTTTTGGTGACAGACTGGGGGATCACAGTGACAGCTGTGTAGGGACCCATAGGGTTAAGCTCCCTATGGCTTTATCCCCTATCTCTTCACACCTCTATTGTTATTGGGTAATAGCCCCTGTACTTGAGTTACAGTTCTAACACTATTCCTTATAGGTTTAGTCAGGTTGACCACTCCCCCTGCAGACTGATATAGTGTCTAGCAAGGAGGAGTGGCTTCCTCTTTTGGCTGCCTGTCTGCTTCCTAAGCACAGCTGCCTCTGAGCCTGGGTGCAGCAACAGGCCCCAGTAATCCATCTTAATCCAAGGAAGTCGGGGACAGGGCCCTCTGAGCCTGGGTGCAGCAACAGGCCCCAGTAATCCATCTTAATCCAAGGAAGTCGGGGACAGGGCCCCATGAATGAGGACAAGTAAGCCACAGCAGAGTATTTCATAGCACTCTCTAGGAGAAGTGAGTATAGCCAGCTTTATCTAGAAAGGGCAGCCATTAGCCCCACCAAAGGAGATACTAAGGGTTTAGCCTACCCCAGGCTCTGTATGCCTTGCTGTAGGGACCACAGTTAAGACAAAGGATTCAGGCTAGTATTTACCCCTGAACCACCGATGGCTGGAGGGATCCGTTCCAGTAAAGGGCATCCATCTTGGGCTCTCAGCTAATACCTCTGCATATCTCCATTGTGGGTTATACTGTCCCTAAAGGTCACAACTGCTACTAATCACTGTGACATTCTATTTCAACTGCTTGTGAGTATAACAACCCTGCATAACATCTGTGTCTTGGACAATAAATCCGTATTATAGTTCACCATAAGAATCCTCTGGCGTCCATTTATACTATTTGCACCACACAACCTCAGTACGTTGTAGTTCAACTACACCCTCAGCTCCATAGCAAATCTCCCGCTTAGCGGAGGCCCATGCCTAAGTATTAAGGGTCGCATGTAACACATGCTCTACACTACGCTACTAGCCTGAATTTGCCTTACTTAAGTCAAAATAGTGTTACAGCTGAAACAGTTGTACCCCCGGCATCACAGCTACTATATGTCAGTGTGTTCAGCAGTGCATGGGAAAAGAAAGTATTATAAATCTGTTTCTATCACTATATCCCCATTCCTGCACAAGAGGACCAAATTGCCCATCACTATATCCCCATTCCTGCACAAGAGGCCCAAATTGCCCACCACTATATCCCCATTCCGGCCGCACACATTACCCATCACTATATCCCCATTCCAGCCGCACACATTACCCATCACTATATCCCCATTCCAGCCGCCCACATTACCCATCACTATATCCCCATTCCAGCCGCACACATTACCCATCACTATATCCCCATTCCAGCCGCACACATTACCCATCACTATATCCCCATTCCAGCCGCACACATTACCCATCACTATATCCCCATTCCAGCCGCACACATTACCCATCACTATATCCCCATTCCAGCCGCACACATTACCCATCACTATATCCCCATTCCAGCCGCACACATTACCCATCACTATATCCCCATTCCAGCCGCACACATTACCCATCACTATATCCCGCACATTATGCATTACTGAAGCTGCAGGAACACAAACTCAAAGGTCGCTTCCTACACAATAGGCTGTTACCAAGTCTCCCCTGCCCAAGATAAGGTGCCCGGCAGCCACATTAGGCTCAGCTTCCACAGTGGGGACATGGTATTTGCTGGTATTTGCTGGAAACCAAGTGATATCACTTGGTTTCCAGACCATTTCTTCTTATGTTGAAATTGGCTTTGGCATGGTCACGTAAATTCATTTTTTATAAATATGGTTCATTTCTTACACAGGTTAAAGGCTTATGGCGCTCACATCATTTCATTGTTACTTTCCCTTTACTTAAAATCCAGCTTTACCTAGCTAGTCGGGCATACAAGCCTGAGTAGCCAATGGCTGTGACACCAACTTGTCCCTTCTAAGGTTCATTATAATCTTAAATGAATTTAGCAAATGATATATGCATGGTAATGTGTTCAACAAGTATCTTGCCATTTTCCTGCTGATTTGCCCACTAGGGGGAAATGTTTCACTGAAGCTTATGGAATAGGCTACCCACAGCTCCCAATAAATGTTTTCTTGACAGGTCATACAAAAAATAATGTGAATGTAAAACCTTGTTATAAATAGGTAATATTGTCCCCATTATGCACTATTAGATATATATTTATATATATAGCATTTGTACTCTTGTGCAGATAAAGTAAAAGTAATTGTTACAAGGGCAAAGACACACTGAGCTAATTAGTAGCAGCTACTTGTCACAGCTACTAAAAGCCAGAAAATCCCCTGCCATAGACAATACTGAGAATTGCCCCTGCTAAAACACACAGAGACAATTATCAGTAAATGATCAGCATTGTCTGTTTTAGTAGACGGGACAAGTAGCTGCTACTAGTAGCTCTGTGTGTCTTCTCCCTAAAAGACGAATGTACACAGCGCTGTACAGCAGAACAATAAACACTGAGCACAACATTGAGCTAACATTGCCTTTATTTACTCACAGGCCTGATAAGGGGACGTGCATTGTTCTCCAGAGAAAAGCTTCTGGATGAGAAATAAAGGAGAAGAAATGATTTACTGCCTGCGCTCATAGAACAGAACCACACAGGGTACCACTGGTTCTGCTGGGAGCTCACCGGAGCAAAGGTAGAGAAGCTGGTTCTACTGGGAGACAAGGGGGATAGGGGATATTTAATGAGCAAGGCTGCTTAGCTTTCTAGAACAATGGCACAGAAAGTGGTGGGAAATCAAGCTTCCCTGTGGGCAACAAAAAATCTAGAACTATGTGCAAAAAATTCATTGCATGCTAGGTAGGGTTACCCCCTCTCCTGCCCGGGGGGGCAAGGGGTGATGTCACGGGGGCGGGATGCGCCATTATGAGGGTAGGGCTACGACGCGGCGAAAAGTCATCGACTTTGGGAAACCAAATCGGCGCATATGCCTTCCAACCAGTAATTTACATTCCTGCCAGTGGGAAGGCAGGAGAATAGTCGCCCGTGGAATTGAAGATTTATTGCTGGAACATAGTGATCTAATTCACTGGGGGTGCCTAATATTCTGTTACCCTCCCACCCCCAGTGAATGAGCCTTTTCTTAAGGCTGCCCAAGTCTGCAGTTATTGCCTGGTTGATGTTTGAGTGGGGCTTAGGCAGAAATAGACTGAGAAAGCCGGTAAATCCTGTATGGGGAGGACTGTACCGAGGGGTGGATGTGTTCCTCCTACGGCCAAGTCTGGCTAATGAAAATATACAACTGCCATTCCTGTTGCTGGGGTTTCCCAAGCTTTGTTACCTGTATGTGCAGGTTCTGCTTTGTCTATTGATCCATTGTTTGCACTTACCGAGAGCCCCTTGACGGATGTCTCCGCGTGTTGCTCCATCCACAATGAACTGGGGGTTGGGGCAAATCTCCTGTAAGAAAAAAGCATAAAGAGAATTGTTGAATATTCCCCCTGAGAATCAAACTGGGAAGTCTCCATAAATGATAACATTGACTGGCGGACTGATTGGGCAGATACCGCACACTCTGGTCTCTAGGGTAGCTGGTCACATTGCTGGGTCAGGGACCCCCACATGGATCAGTCAACATACAAATCAGTAAAAATCAGTAGAAAATGATTGATTTACATGGGATAGTCACCCAATGTGCTGTTACCGTTAAGGCTAAGGCACCCAGAGTTTTTGGATCACAGCTGGCACCTTCAAGGCTAAAGCACCCAGGGTATTTGGATCACAGCTGCCACCTTTACGGCTAAAGCACCCAGGACATTTGGATCACTGCTAGCACTTTTTCGGCTACAGCACCCAGGGTATTTGGATCACAGCTGCCACCTTTACGGCTAAAGCACCCAGGACATTTGGATCACTGCTAGCACTTTTTCGGCTACAGCACCCAGGGTATTTGGATCACAGCTGCCACCTTTACGGCTAAAGCACCCAGGACATTTGGATCACTGCTAGCACTTTTTCGGCTACAGCACCCAGGGTATTTGGATCACAGCTGCCACCTTTAAGGCTAAGGCACCCAGGGTATTTGGATCACTGCTGCCACCTTTATGGCTAAAGCACCCAGGGTATTTGGATCACTGCTGCCACTTTACGGCTAAAGCACCCAGGGTATTTGGATCACTGCTGCCACCTTTATGGCTAAAGCACCCTGGGTATTTGGATCACTGCTGCCACCTTTAAGGCTAAGGCACCCAGGATATTTGGATCACTGCTTCCACCTTTATGGCTAAGGCACCCAGGATATTTGGATCACTGCTGCCACTTTTCGGCTAAGGCACCCAGAGTATTTGGATCACTGCTGCCACCTTTACGGCTAAGGCACCCAGGATATTTGGATCACTGCTACTTATGATATTAGTGCAAATGTCCATTTTTGTCTTAGAGTGACAATCACCAAGTTACTTTGGACCAAATCACCAGTGTGGGAGCACCTAACTTGGCACATGATACGGAAATGATTCTTAAAAGGGAAAGGACTAGCAGTTTGGGTTTATCCTTTCTCTGTTCCTCGGAGTTCATTCTGCACATGTGGCCTTTGTAACCGCATATACGTAGGAGTTGCCATACTGGCCCATCTGCTGAGGTAACAGGCTGTATAATAATAATATCATGAGAATAGCAGAATGCATTCTAGGCTTAACCACAATAAGGTGTGACCTGAAGCCACAGCACAACCTCACTGCTCTGGTCTGGGAAATCTCTGGCATCAGTACATTGGCTACAGCTGGCTGAACAGAGTTGTGCCACATCTTTATAAGCAGTAGCCAGACCAGGCATTGGCCACTCAAGCAGCCTCCAGTCACACTGACTCCGCCACCTCCAGGCCTTGTGGCCCCTGTCTGTACTAAACCTATTGTTGGGAATTAAGCTGCCCATACACGCACCAATATAACCAAATGAAACTACATTTTGTAAGATTTTCGGACTGTGTGTGGGCTCAGAATTATCGCCCCAATAATTTTTTCACCATGACGATCTGTCGTTTAGTCGATGGGACATTAGAAAATTCCGGTGGCATAAGGATAAAACCTGCGCAGTATTGTGTATCTGCCGATACCCTTGGGGCCCTACAATGGGAGCCACTTTGGTACCATTGGTGCCTGTAACTATTTCATGCCCAGAACCTCCTCCCATTGGTTATATTTAGGGCTTTATCCTACAGTTTCAGGCTGAATGTGAGTTTTAGATCGTTGCATTTAAACAAACAACTGATATCCAAACGTTCATCAGAAGTAGACTAAAAACTCTTACCCAACCCTTCCATTATCTACGGCATCTCCTTCCATTATCTACTGCATCTCTCTAATTGTCTGCCGCTAATTAGGGCCCGGGGCCGTGTGTGTAACAGGCACAATAATATGTTTAGCAGAGAACAAAACACTGGGGTAAAGCCAGACCTTCCCTTTAATGATAAAGGCACTGGGGCCGTCTCTGCCCTCAGTCTGGGCACGTTATACTGCGGCTGGATTGGCCTTTTCATGAAGAGAACAAAGTAAGTAGCCCGGAGGCAACAGGGGGTAACTGTTTACAGTACATAGTTACTTAGTTATGCCCCCTAGCCATACCTTTCATTGTATCCCCCCTAGCAACAAAACCCACTCTTGCCAGCTGTGCCCCTGTCTATACCCATACACACACATATATACACACACATATACACACACACATATATGCAGGATATACACTGTACACATACACAAACATGTGCCTCACATTTCCGACCCACTATGACTGCAAGCTCTGTGGGTCAGAGACCTCCATCTTCCAGTGCCAGTGTGAACATGCAATTCATAAAGGCGATGTTAACCCTTCCAAAAAGTATTTTGAGCAGATTTCCAATATACATTGATTGTACTATTACTGTAAATGTAAGGCACCGTGTACCCAGTAGCGCTATATATATATATATATATATATATATAACTACATAAATACATATGGTCAGCCCAACCTTGCAGCCCTGATATGAAAAGATAGTGATGGGATATTTCCTTACCGAAGGTCTCTTCCATATCACTCCTTGTGTTTTTGGGGAGCCGGGTCCCAGTTCGTTGAAACCCAGTGCAGAAGGGCATGCTGGGAATTCTTCATCTTTAAACAGGGTACCAGATGCCAAGCATTGTGCCCTCAGCTTCTCAAAGTCTTGGTTTAGATATTGCACTGGGTTCTTATTGGTACCAAGACCATCAGCCGCCGCCGCCCTGCTCTTGGCTAACCTAGCGGCTATGTTAGACATGGTGCCCGAGTCCCAAACCAGAGGGAGAGTGAGTTGTGCAGGGAGGTGGGGGCTTTATATAAGGGAGGCAGGGAGTGTATTGTTCCAATGGGAGGGGACACCAAACCTGTCACCTATTCACGCTTTATTCACTCCAAAGCAAATATGTACAGTAGACAATGAGCTGCACAAGGGGAGGCAGAAAGGTAAAAACCTTCACTGACAGGGCAGCTTTAATAAAGGGGCAAATAGGCTCCTGCCCAGGGCTCAGTGATTTGGGGGGGCATTGTTAGGGTGGCCACCTTATACCTTTAATACAGACCACATATTAAATCCACATCCTGTGGCTAATTAGCAATTAATTTAGATGCACGCTGCAGGCTGAACTGATTTTCATGCTGCCATGCAACTAAATTAATTGTTAACTAACTTTGGCATGATGTCACTAGAACCCAGCCCCCCTGAATGATGCAAGGGCCCCCCACACTGCAGCTCCATTGCTTCTCACCCTGACTGCCCTCAGTAAGCTTTTGCCTAATAAAAACCGTATTGTATCTTTATATTGGGCCGTGGATTGTCGCTTCCCTCATATATAGTCAGATTGAGGATGGGTGGCAACTGGGAATAAGTTTTGTTCCTGCAGGAAGAGGGGGGGCCCCCAATTGGATCTTTCTCCAGGGTAGGGGTGCCACGGTTTTCGGGAGGGCTATCCAAGTCAAAACGCCAATTGCCTGATGTCACTGACCACGCCCCCATCACCCACCCTATGATGTCACCGTCCCACCTCCCACCCGGATTTTCTACACTCGGAAGGTGGCAACCCTACCCCAGGGCTTACCAAGGCCTTAAACGGCCCCTGCTGGGCATGCCCCACTGACTGTGGGTTGCCATATACATGCCCTTTCTGCCCCCCTATCTATAGAGAAGAACAATACTGCCACTGTCAGGAACTGTGGGGAATCGAACCCTGGGCTTTGCGCCAAGCTGTACTTACTTGCTGAGCCACAGGAGGCTCTCTGAGCTACATGGGGGTCAGTTGCCCTGATGTGTTTTCAGCATCTCTACCCGTTTCCCTTCAGTCTCAATCCATCTTGTTTATCACATGTGGCAATCACCAGACTATATAAACCCTCTCCGGGTGACACCCAGTGGCTACTGAGCCCGATCCTGCTGAGCCTGATCCTGCCATTCTGATTGTGACTTCTGTGACTCCTGATTCCTGTCCCCACCTGGTACCTGTCTTTTGTGGGTCTCCCCGGTTTGACCTTCGGCCTGTAACCTCAGCCTGCCTTTGCACCTTGCCAGTACTCTGCCCGGACTGATCTCTGCCTGCCTTTGCACCTTGCCAGTACTCTGCCCGGACTGATCTCTGCCTGCCTTTGGTCCTTGCCAGTACTCTGCCCGGACTGATCTCTGCCTGCCTTTGCACCTTGCCAGTACTCTGCCCGGACTGATCTCTGCCTGCCTTTGGTCCTTGCCAGTACTCTGCCCGGACTGATCTCTGCCTGCCTTTGGTCCTTGCCAGTACTCTGCCCGGACTGATCTCTGCCTGCCTTTGGTCCTTGCCAGTACTCTGCCCGGACTGATCTCTGCCTGCCTTTGGTCCTTGCCAGTACTCTGCCCGGACTGATCTCTGCCTGCCTTTGGTCCTTGCCAGTACTCTGCCCGGACTGATCTCAGCCTGCCTTTGGGCCTTGCCAGTACTCTGCCCGGACTGACCTCAGCCTGCCTTTGGGCCTTGCCAGTACTCTGCCCGGACTGACCTCAGCCTGCCTTTGGGCCTTGCCAGTACTCTGCCCGGACTGACCTCAGCCTGCCCTTTGGGCCTTGCCAGTACTCTGCCCGGACTGACCTCAGCCTGCCTTTGGGCCTTGCCAGTACTCTGCCCGGACTGACCTCAGCCTGCCTTTGGGCCTTGCCAGTACTCTGCCCGGACTGACCTCAGCCTGCCTTTGGACCTTGCCAGTACTCTGCCCGGACTGACCTCAGCCTGCCTTTGGACCTTGCCAGTACTCTGCCCGGACTGACCTCAGCCTGCCTTTGGGCCTTGCCAGTACTCTGCCCGGACTGACCTCAGCCTGCCTTTGGTCCTTGCCAGTACTCTGCCCGGACTAACCTCAGCCTGCCTTTGGGCCTTGCCAGTACTCTGCCCGGACTAACCTCAGCCTGCCTTTGGGCCTTGCCAGTACTCTGCCCGGACTGACCTCAGCCTGCCTTTGGACCTTGCCAGTACTCTGCCCGGACTGACCTCAGCCTGCGTTTGGGCCTTGCCAGTACTCTGCCCGGACTGACCTCAGCCTGCCTTTGGGCCTTGCCAGTACTCTGCCCGGACTGACCTCAGCCTGCCTTTGGGCCTTGCCAGTACTCTGCCCGGACTGACCTCAGCCTGCCTTTGGGCCTTGCCAGTACTCTGCCCGGACTGACCTCAGCCTGCCTTTGGGCCTTGCCAGTACTCTGCCCGGACTGACCTCAGCCTGCCTTTGGGCCTTGCCAGTACTCTGCCCGGACTAACCTCAGCCTGCCTTTGGGCCTTGCCAGTACTCTGCCCGGACTGACCTCAGCCTGCCTTTGGACCTTGCCAGTACTCTGCCTGGACTGACCTCAGCCTGCCTTTGGGCCTTGCCAGTACTCTGCCCGGACTGACCTCAGCCTGCCTTTGGGCCTTGCCAGTACTCTGCCCGGACTGACCTCAGCCTGCCTTTGGGCCTTGCCAGTACTCTGCCCGGACTGACCTCAGCCTGCCTTTGGGCCTTGCCAGTACTCTGCCCGGACTAACCTCAGCCTGCCTTTGGGCCTTGCCAGTACTCTGCCCGGACTGACCTCAGCCTGCCTTTGGGCCTTGCCAGTACTCTGCCCGGACTGACCTCTGCCTTTTTTATGGATTTGCCTGTTGCCGGACTCTCTTGCCTCATCCCAGGCCTGTACATTACTCTTATTTTTGTTCTGTTTTGTTTTTCATTAAATTCCTTGTTTCCCCACACTTGGCTGCCCGGCCCTTTAAGGCAGTTCTGGGGGTTATTTACTCATAGGCTCTTACCTGCCGGCCTCCCACCTGTGGCTGCACCTGACTGCCAGTCCTTGTGGCCCCTGTTCCTTCTCTGTGGATGAACATGGGGTTCCCCACTACTGGGGGCTCCTTCCCATGATGCCATCTGCCAATGCTGCATTTTTACTACTCAAATAATTTTGGGGTGGGGGTAAAGGAACTAAAAGCCCCTGTGCATCACATACAGTAGAACAGGGGGGATTCCCAAGCTTTATACACAGCACAGGGGCAACAGGAAAGTGCAACCCCACGTGAGTGGATATTCCGTTTAGCCCTCGGGGGCACAAAGGTTGCAGGACTGGTACTTCCCTTGTGCGCCTGTCTGTGCCGTATACACAAACTGCAACTTAAAGGCAAACTGTATCCGGGTTACAGGCACAAAACTGGACTTTCCCTCCATTATATTCTACCTTGTACTGAGATCCTGCATCCGGTGCCCCCCCCCAAGCTATGGCCTTAACTATGGCCCATACACTATAAGATCCGCTCGCTTGGCGATGTCACCAAGCAAGTGGATCTTCACCCAATATCCCCACCTACAGGTGGGCGATATCGGGTAGCAACTAACTTAAACAAAAAATAATCCCTGGGGCCAAACGATCGGATTACATTTGTGGTTATGGGGCAGTCGGTTCGGGGACCGCATCAACGAGCCGATGGGGTCCCCGATCCGACTGGATTTTCTAACCTGACCGATCGAGATCTGCCCAATTTCAGGCCAGATATCGGTCGGACAGGCCCCTCGTTTCTGCCCCTACATGGGCCGATTAGCTGCCGAATCAGTCCAAGGGACCCATATCGGCAGCTTCAATCGGCCCGTGTATGGGGGCCTTAAGTCACACACAGCCCAGGATACAGCACCAATGCACACAGACAGTAGTGGGGGGGCACACAGACAGTAGTGGGGGAGCACACAGACAGTAGTGGGGGGGCACACAGACAGTAGTGGGGGGTGCACACAGACAGTAGTGGGGGGTGCACACAGACAGTAGTGGGGGGTGCACACAGACAGTAGTGGGGGGTGCACACAGACAGTAGTGGGGGGTGCACACAGACAGTAGTGGGGGGCGCACACAGACAGTAGTGGGGGGCGCACACAGACAGTAGTGGGGGGCGCACACAGACAGTAGTGGGGGGTGCACACAGACAGTAGTGGGGGGTGCACACAGACAGTAGTGGGGGGTGCACACAGACAGTAGTGGGGGGTGCACACAGACAGTAGTGGGGGGCGCACACAGACAGTAGTGGGGGGGGCACACAGACAGTAGTGGGGGGGCGCACACAGACAGTAGTGGGGGGGCACACAGACAGTAGTGGGGGGGCGCACACAGACAGTAGTGGGGGGGCGCACACAGACAGTAGTGGGGGGGCACACAAACAGTAGTGGGGGGGCACACAGACAGTAGTGGGGGGGCACACAGACAGTAGTGGGGGGGCACACAGACAGTAGTGGGGGTTAGTGGGTTAGTAAATGATCCTGTACATGCACCACATCATCCTATTAATTCCAGCCATTCCCGCACCCCCCACACACACCCCCCCCACACACACACACACACACACCCCACACACACACACACACACCCCCAACACACACACACACACACCCCCACACACACACACACACACACACACCCCACACACACACACCCCACACACACACACACACCCCCCCCACACACACACACACCCCCCCCACACACACACACACACCCCCCACACACACACACACACACACACCCCACACACACACACACACCCCCCACACACACACACACACACACACCCCACACACACACACCCCACACACACACACACACCCCCACACACACACACACACCCCCCACACCACACACACACCCCCCCCACACACACCCCCACACACACACACACACACACACCCCACACACACACACACACACACACACACCCCACACACACACACACTACATGATCATTTCATGGCTGAAGAGAAACCGGTGCAGCTTCCAGCAGGATTACTAATTAGCCTGCAGTGTAATTATTTCATATGTGGCAGGTATTGGTCAGTATTGGTGCAACAGAGATTCAGTTAGTAGCCGCACACAGACACTCACACAGCTAGGAGATGTACTAATCTGTTTGTACTTGTCCTGTTTCTCGTTAGTCGTGTGTCTTATTACATTAATTAGGGGCTTCCTCACTCCGACTGCTTTGTATGGATAAGATTAACATACAGTAAGTTTATTGAGAGAACAAAGCAGGGCCCTTAATCTTGTTTTCAGTTTGTCCCAATGCTAATTACTGTGTCTGCTTCAGTACTAAAGTCTGTTATTTATATACTCCCAGGGGCTATTATCCCCCCATTGCTACTATAGGCACCATCTCTCCCTACTATACCTGCTATCCCACAGCCCCAGTCCCTTCCCAGAGGCTATTATCCCCCACTGCTACTATAGGCACCATCTCTCCCTACTATACCTGCTGTCCCACAGCCCCAGTCCCTTCCCAGAGGCTATTATCCCCCACTGCTACTATAGGCACCATCTCTCCCTACTATACCTACTATCCCACAGCCCCAGTCCCTTCCCAGAGGCTATTATCCCCCCACTGCTACTATAGGCACCATCTCTCCCTACTATACCTGCTATCCCACAGCCCCAGTCCCTTCCCAGAGGCTATTATCCCTCCACTGCTACTATAGGCACCATCTCTCCCTACTATACCTGCTATCCCACAGCCCCAGTCCCCTTCCCAGAGGCTATTATCCCCCCACTGCTACTATAGGCACCATCTCTCCCTACTATACCTGCTATCCCACAGCCCCAGTCCCTTCCCAGAGGCTATTATCCCCCCACTGCTACTATAGGCACCATCTCTCCCTACTATACCTGCTATCCCACAGCCCCAGTCCCTTCCCAGAGGCTATTATCCCCCCACTGCTACTATAGGCACCATCTCTCCCTACTATACCTGCTATCCCACAGCCCCAGTCCCTTCCCAGAGGCTATTATCCCCCCACTGCTACTATAGGCACCATCTCTCCCTACTATACCTGCTATCCCACAGCCCCAGTCCCTTCCCAGAGGCTATTATCCCCCCACTGCTACTATAGGCACCATCTCTCCCTACTATACCTGCTATCCCACAGCCCCAGTCCCTTCCCAGAGGCTATTATCCCCCCACTGCTACTATAGGCATCTCTCCCTACTATACCTGCTATCCCACAGCCACAGACCCCTGGTTAGACCCACCTAAAGAAAAAGGTGGCACCGTTAAGAGTTTGGTGCCATATTTCCTTACCTTGGGTCTCTTCCATACAATTCCACTGGTTTTGTATGAGCCGGGTCCCAGTTCATTGTAACCAAGTGCAGAAGGGCATGCTGGGAATTCCTCATCTTTATAGAGAGTCCCAGATGCCAAGCATTGTGCCCTCAGCTTCTCAAAGTCTTGGTTCAAATATGTCACTGGGTCCCTCCTGGTTCCGGCTCCATCGGCCGCCGAGCGCTCCTTGGCTATCAGGGCAGCACTTCTCGACATGGTGTCCCTTTTGGTGCCCCAGACGGTGCAGAATCACAGGGAAGTCTGAGAGGTTCAGATATAAAAGTGCAGACGGGGAGGCTGGGAGTTGCAGGGGGAGGGGACAATGAGTCTGTCACATAATCACCCATAAGTCAATATGTACAGTAACAATGAAGTGTAAAAGGGGAGTCGGAGGGAGTCTAACCAGTTCCCTGCTCGTTATTCTCACACGTTGCACTCTCTTCTTCCAACCAGACTTGCTCCTAAGCTGCCCATACACACTGCCATCCGCTTGTTTGGTGAGGTCTCTAAATGAGCAGATCTTCTCCTGATTGGCCCAGCTAAGGTGCCCATTATCAGGCTGCTTCCATCATCTCACCCTAGGGCCAAACGATCAAATAAGAATGGTGTCCATAGGTGTCGTGGGACCGAGAAGTAATGCGGAAAAGTTGGGTTTTAGTAACAAATCCTGGCACTGAGCATAGTTACAGGGCTACTCCAGCATATACGGGTATGGGACCTGTTACCCAGAATGCTTGGGCTGTTCTGCCCCAATAAGGGGTAATTATATCTTAGTTGGGATAAAGTACAGGTACTGTTTTATTATTACAGATTTAAGGGAATCATTTAACCATTAAATAAACCCAATAGGGCTGTTCTGCCCCAATAAGGGGTAATTATATCTTAGTTGGGATCAAGTACAGGTACTGTTTTATTATTACAGAGAAAAGGGAATCATTTAACCATTAAATAAACCCAATAGGGCTGTTCTGCCCCAATAAGGGGTAATTATATCTTAGTTGGGATCAAGTACAGGTACTGTTTTATTATTACAGAGAAAAGGGAATCATTTAACCATTAAATAAACCCAATAGGGCTGTTCTGCCCCAATAAAGGGTAATTATATCTTAGTTGGGATCAAGTACAGGTACTGTTTTATTATTACAGAGAAAAGGGAATCATTTAACCATTAAATAAACCCAATAGGGCTGTTCTGCCCCAATAAGGGGTAATTATATCTTAGTTGGGATCAAGTACAGGTACTGTTTTATTATTACAGAGAAAAGGGAATTATTTAACCATTAAATAAACCCAATAGGGCTGTTCTGCCCCCAATAAGGGGTAATTATATCTTAGTTGGGATCAAGTACAGGTACTGTATTGTTACTACTACAGAGAAAAATGAAATCATTTATAAAAATTGTGCATTATTTGATTAAAATGGAGTCTATGGATGACTTTCCTGAAATTCTGAGCTTTCTGCAGGGTTCTGGATAACGGATCCCTTACCTGTACTGAGTACAAGGAGAGCTAAACCTAATTATATTACCAGTTCTAAAGGGGGGATTAGAATAAAAGAAGCAAAGTGTGCCCAGGTGTAGTAACCCATAGCAACCAACTGGCAGTCAGATCCATTGTCAGTGACTTTAGGGTTAACTGAGTTAGTAGGCGCCGCGGCACGTGTACCTGTATAACTGGATTTCCCTTCAGGGAACTGATCCCTGTGACCTGTTAGCTGTGTCCATATCGGGAGGTACAAGTTGCTGAATGAGAGGGACAGCCGGGCTCAGCGGCCAATACAGGGAATACAGACCAGGAGCCTCTGCACATTGGGGGTCAATTAACTTTCAGATTTACATTTTTTCTGTGATGCAAATTTTTTTTGCACAAAAACTCCCAAATTTAAATGATGGTTTCCAAAACTTAAATGTAAAATGTAAAACATCTGGAAAAGCTTGAATATAAAACTTCAGCATCTAAAAGCTTGTAAACTGGGGGTCTGGCCTGCCCTACACTCACTCACCCCCGGTCTGGCCTGCCCTACACTCACTCACCCCCGGTCTGGCCTGTCCTACACTCACTCACCCCCGGTCTGGCCTGTCCTACACTCACTCACCCCCGGTCTGGCCTGTCCTACACTCACTCACCCCGGTCTGGCCTGTCCTACACCTCCACTCACCCCCGGTCTGGCCTGTCCTACACTCACTCACCCGTCTGGCCTGCACTCACTCACTCACCCCCGGTCTGGCCTGCCCTACACTCACTCACCCCCGGTCTGGCCAGTCCTACACTCACTCACCCCCGGTCTGGCCTGCCCTACACTCACTCACCCCCGGTCTGGCCTGCCCTACACTCACTCACCCCCGGTCTGGCCTGCCCTACACTCACTCACCCCCGGTCTGGCCTGCCCTACACTCACTCACCCCCGTCTGGCCTGCCCTACACTCACTCACCCCCGGTCTGGCCTGCCCTACACTCACTCACCCCCGGTCTGGCCTGCCCTACACTCACTCACCCCCGGTCTGGCCTGCCCTACACTCACTCACCCCCGGTCTGGCCAGTCCCTACACTCACTCACCCCCGGTCTGGCCTGCCCTACACTCACTCCACCCCGGTCTGGCCTGCCCTACACTCACTCACCCCCGTCTGGCCTGCCCTACACTCACTCACCCCCGGTCTGGCCAGTCCTACACTCACTCACCCGGTCCTGCGCAGTCCTACACTCACTCACCCCCGGTCTGGCCAGTCCTACACTCACTCACACCCCGGTCTGGCCAGTCCTACACTCACTCACCCCCGGTCTGGCCCGTCCTACACTCACTCACCCCCGGTCTGGCCCGTCCTACACTCACTCACCCCCGGTCTGGCCAGTCCTACACTCACTCACCCCCGGTCTTGGCCAGTCCTACACTCACTCACCCCGGTCTGGCCTGTCCTACACTCACTCACCCCCGGTCTGGCCTGCCCTACACTCACTCACCCCGGTCTGGCCTACACTCACTCACCCCCGGTCTGGCCTGTCCTACACTCACTCACCCCCGGTCTGGCCAGTCCTACACTCACTCACCCCCAGTCTGGCCAGTCCTACACTCATCTCACCCCCGGTCTGGGCCAGTCCTTACACTCACTCACCCCCGGTCTGGGCCAGTCCTACACTCACTCACCCCCGGTCTGGCCTGTCCTACACTCACTCACCCCCGGTTCTTGGCCTGTCCTACACTGACTCACCCCCGGTCTGGCATGTCCTACACTCACTCACCCCCAGTCTGGCATGTCCTACACTCACTCACCCCCGGTCTGGCCTGTCCCTACACTCACTCACCCCCGGTCTGGCCAGTCCTACACTCACTCACCCCCGGTCTGGCCTACACTCACTCACCCCCGGTCTGGTCTGTCCTACACCACTCACCCCCGGTCTGGCCAGTCCTACACTCACTCACCCCCGGTCTGGCCAGTCCTACACTCACTCACCCCACGGTCTGGCCTGTCCTACACTTACTCACCCCCGGTCTGGCCTGCCCTACACTCACTCACCCCCGGGTCTGGCCTGTCCTACACTCACTCACCCCGGTCTGCCATCCTACACTTACTCACCCCGGTCGGCCTGTCCTACACTCACTCACCCCCAGTCTGGCATGTCCTACACTCACTCACCCCCGGTCTGGCCAGTCCTACACTCACTCACCCGCCAGTCTGGCCTGTCCTACACTCACTCACCCCCGGTCTGGCCTGTCCTACACTCACTCACCCCCGGTCTGGCCTGTCCTACACTCACTCACCCCCGGTCTGGCCTGTCCTACACTCACTCACCCCCCCCCCGGTCTGGCCTGTCCTACACTCACTTACCCCCAGTCTGGCATGTCCTACACTCACTCACCCCGCGGTCTGGCCAGTCCTACACTCACTCACCCCCAGTCTGGCCTGTCCTACACTCACTCACCCCCGGTCTGGCCTGTCCTGCACTCACTCACTCATCCCCGGTCTGGCCTGTCCTACACTCACTCATCCCCGTCCTGGTGGTCCCGTCTGGCCTGTCCTACACTCACTCATCCCCGGTCTGGCCTGTCCTAACTCACTCACAGTCCACTCACCCCCGGTTCTGGCCTGTCCTACACTCACTCACCACGGTCTGGCCTGTCCTACACTCACTCACCCCCGGTCTGGCCAGTCCTACACTCACTCACCCCCGGTCTGGCCAGTCCTACACTCACCAACCCCCCGGTCTGGCCTGTCCTACACTCACTCACCCGGTCTGGCCTGTCCTACACTCATTCACCCCCGGTCTGGCCTGTCCTACACTCACTCACCCCCGGTCTGGCCTGTCCTACACTCCTCCACCCGGTCTGGCCTGTCCTACACTCATTCACCCCCGGTCTGGCCTGTCCTACACTCACTCATCCCCGGTCTGGCCTGTCCTACACTCACTCATCCCCGGTCTGGCCTGTCCTACACTCACTCACCCCCGGTCTGGCCTGTCCTACACTCACTCACCCCCGGTCTGGCCTGTCCTACACTCACTCATCCCCGGTCTGGCCTGTCCTACACTCACTCATCCCGGTCTGGCCTGTCCTACACTCACTCACCCCGGTCTGGCCTGTCCTACACTCACTCATCCCCGGTCTGGCCTGTCCTACACTCACTCACCCCCGGTCTGGCCTGTCCTACACTCACTCACCCCCGGTCTGGCCTGTCCCTACACTCACTCACCCCGGTCCTGGCCTGTCCTACACTCACTCATCCCCCGGTCTGGCCTGTCCTACACTCACTCACCCCCGGTCTTGGCTCGTCCTACACTCACTCACCCCCGGTCTGGCCTGTCCTACACTCACTCACCCCCGGTCTGGGCCTGTCCTACCTCACTCACCCGGTCTGGCCAGTCCTACCTACTCACCCCCGGTCTGGGCCTGTCCTACACTCACTCACCCCCGGTCTGGCCGTCCTACACTCACTCAACCCCGGTCTGGCCCGTCCTACACTCACTCACCCCCGGTCTGGCCGTCCTACACTCACTCACCCCCGGTCTGGCCTGTCCTACACTCACTCACCCCCGGTCTGGCCTGTCCTACACTCACTCACCCCCGGTCTGGCCAGTCCTACACTCACTCACCCCCGGTCTGGCCAGTCCTACACTCACTCACCCCCGGTCTGGCCAGTCCTACACTCACTCACCCCCGGTCTGGCCTGCCCTACACTCACTCACCCCCGGTCTGGCCTGTCCTACACTCACTCACCCCCGGTCTGGCCAGTCCTACACTCACTCACCCCCGGTCTGGCCAGTCCTACAGTCACTCACCCCCGGTCTGGCCAGTCCTACACTCACTCACCCCCCGGTCTGGCCAGTCCTACACTCACTCACCCCCGGTCTGGCCAGTCCTACACTCACTCACCCCCGGTCTGGCCTGTCCTACACTCACTCACCCCGTCTGGCCTGTCCTACACTCACTCACCCCCGGTCTGGCCAGTCCTACACTCACTCACCCCCAGTCTGGCCAGTCCTACACTCACCCCCGGTCTGGCCAGTCCTACATTGGTTGCTATGGGTTACTAGATGTAGAGACAATGTGCACATTACCCATTGAGATCCATAATCTCATACCCTGCCCTACTGATCTTGCTGTCACACTTTATGCTAAAAACTGAAATGCAGTGATGAGAGAAAGAGCTCCCTGTCTGACTCAGGTGACTGCTTTGCATGAAAACGGTTCTTATGCAAAATCCTTATCGATGCACAATGCTCATCTCTTGGACCTTCTTAAAGGAACAGTAACACCAAAAAATAAGTGTTTTAAAGTAATTAAAATATAATGTACTGTTGCCCTGCACTGGTACAGCTGGGGTGTTTGCTACAGAAACCCTACTATAGTTTATATAAATACCCCGCTGTGTAGCCCCGGGGGCAGCCATTCCTGCACTGGTACAGCTGGGGTGTTTGCTACAGAAACCCTACTATAGTTTATATAAATACCCCGCTGTGTAGCCCCGGGGGCAGCCATTCCTGCACCGGTACAGCTGGGGTGTTTGCTACAGAAACCCTACTTTATTATATAAATACCCCGCTGTGTAGCCCCGGGGGCAGCCATTCCTGCACTGGTACAGCTGGGGTGTTTGCTACAGAAACCCTACTATAGTTTATATAAATACCCCGCTGTGTAGCCCGGGGGCAGCCCATTCCTGCACTGGTACAGCTGGGGTGTTTGCTACAGAAACCCTACTATAGTTTATATAAATACCCCGCTGTGTAGCCCGGGGGCAGCCATTCCTGCACTGGTACAGCTGGGGTGTTTGCTACAGAAACCCTACTATAGTTTATATAAATACCCCGCTGTGTAGCCCCGGGGGCAGCCATTCCTGCACTGGTACAGCTGGGGTGTTTGCTACAGAAACCCTACAATAGTTTATATAAATACCCCGCTGTGTAGCCCGGGGGCAGCCATTCCTGCACTGGTACAGCTGGGGTGTTTGCTACAGAAACCCTACTATAGTTTATATAAATACCCCGCTGTGTAGCCCCGGGGGCAGCCATTCCTGCACTGGTACAGCTGGGGTGTTTGCTACAGAAACCCTACTATAGTTTATATAAATACCCCGCTGTGTAGCCCCGGGCGGCAGCCATTCCTGCACTGGTACAGCTGGGGTGTTTGCCACAGAAACCCTACTATAGTTTATATAAATACCCCGCTGTGTAGCCCCGGGGCAGCCATTCCTGCACCGGTACAGCTGGGGTGTTTGCTACAGAAACCCTACTATAGTTTATATAAATACCCCGCTGTGTAGCCCCGGGGCAGCCATTCCTGCACTGGTACAGCTGGGGTGTTTGCTACAGAAACCCTACTATAGTTTATATAAATACCCCGCTGTGTAGCCCCGGGGGCAGCCATTCCTGCACTGGTACAGCTGGGGTGTTTGCTACAGAAACCCTACTACTATAGTTTATATAAATAACCCTGCTGTGTAGCCCCGGGGGCAGCCATTCCTGCACTGGTACAGCTGGGGTGTTTGCTACAGAAACCCTACTATAGTTTATATAAATACCCTGCTGTGTAGCCCCGGGGGCAGCCGTTCATGCTGAAAAAAAGCAAAAAAGGCACAGGTTACATAGTTGATAACAGATAAGCTCTGTAGAATACAATGGTGTTCTATCTGTTATCTGCTAAGTAACCTGTGTCTTTTCTCCTTTTTTCCAGCTTGAATGGTGTTTCTGCTCTTACACACAGGGGATACATGGGAACATAGGATGTATTGGAATAACCCTACTGATAAGCCGTGCCATACGGATCTCTCTGAGTTTATATTTGTGTAACAAGTAACATTTAAATCCTGCTCCTCTGGTTCTGGATGAATTACCAGGAACTGGAAATACCAGTGAGAGTGAGAAGAGCACAGGGTGAGTGGGGAATTAGCCACGAAGGGAAAAGTCATGTTTCATTGGCTACAATATGAAACGAGCCACCAACACACCCTTGCCTCTTCCAATGCGATAATTCTGTGCTCAATATAAAGGATGGGCACCCTGCCAATATTATTAGAAAATACAACATTGACACAGCAGAACAAGCCCAAGGGATAAACCCCCCACATGTTTATTATGTGAAAATTACTCCAATATACTTTGGGTCATTGTCCCGCTGAAGACCTGTGACCTGTGACGGAGACCCAGCAGCTTTCTGACACACCGCTCAATGTTGCTCTCTAAAATGCCTTAGCCATGCCGGGACTCAAGGCACCCTGCCCCAAGGTCAGCAGATCAGCCCCAGGACATCAGTGACTCTCCTCCATGTTTGACTGTTGGGATGGGTTCTTTTCTTTGAAGGCTTTATTTTGTTTCCTGTAAACAAACAGATATTGTGCTTTACAGTTGTGTTTAGGTCTGTTTTGGCAAACTCCAATTGGCCCAGAAGGAAGGTGATTTTTGTGTTAAGGGAGGCTAACTCATAACCCATAAGTGCATAACTGCAGTCCTACAAAAAGGAGGATAAATACAGTGCCAGTTCCATGTATAATACCCCAGAACCCACAGCAGGATAAATACAGTGCCAATTCCATGTATAATACCCCAGAACCCACAGCAGGATAAATACAGTGCCAATTCCATGTATCCCCAGAACCCACAGCAGGATAAATACAGTGCCAATTCCATGTATAATACCCCAGAACCCACAGCAGGATAAATACAGTGCCAATCTCCATGTATAATACCCCAGAACCCACAGCAGGATAAATACAGTGCCAATTCCATGTATAATACCCCAGAACACACACCAGGATAAATACAGTGCCAATTCCATATATAATACCCCAGAAGAACCGACAGCAGGATAAATACAGTATTCCATGTATAATACCCCAGAACCCACAGCAGATAAATACAGTGCCAATTCCATGTATAATACCCCAGAACACACAGCAGATAAATACAGTGCCAATTCCATGTATAATACCCAGAACCCACAGCAGGATAAATACAGTGCCAATTCCATGTATAATACCCCAGAACCCACAGCAGGATAAATACAGTGCCAATTCCATGTATAATACCCCAGAACCCACAGCAGGATAAATACAGTGCCAATTCCATGTATAATACCCCAGAACCCACAGCAGGATAATACAGTGCCAATTCCATGTATAATACCCCAGAACCCACAGCAGTAAAATACAGTGCCAATTCCATGTATAATACCCCAGAACCCACAGCAGGATAAAATACAGTACCAAATTCCATGTATAATACCCCAGAAACCCACAGCAGGATAAATACAGTGCCAATTCCATGTATAATACCCCAGAACACACAGCAGGATAAATACAGTGCCAATTCCATGTATAATACCCCAGAACCCACAGCAGATAAAATACAGTGCCAATTCCATGTATAATACCCCAGAACCCACAGCAGGATAAATACAGTGCCAATTCCATGTATAATACCCGAACCCACAGCAGGATAAATACAGTGCCAATTCCATGTATAATACCCCAGAACCCACAGCAGGATAAAATACAGTGCCAATTCCATGTATAATACCCCAGAACCCACAGCAGGATAAATACAGTGCCAATTCCATGTATAATACCCCAGAAACCCACAGCAGGATAAATACAGTGCTAATTCCCATGTATAATACCCCAGAACCCACAGCAGGATAAATACAGTGCCAATTCCATGTATAATACCCCAGAACCACAGCAGGATAAATACAGTGCCAATTCCATGTATAATACCCAGAACACAGCAGGATAAATACAGTGCCAATTCCATGTATAATACCCCAGAACCCACAGCAGATAAATACAGTGCCAATTCATGTATAATACCCCAGAACCCACAGCAGGATAAATACAGTGCCAATTCCATGTATAATACCCAGAACCCACAGCAGGATAAATACAGTGCAATTCCATGTATAATACCCCAGAACCCACAGCAGGATAAATACAGTGCCAATTCCATGTATAATACCCCAGAACCCACAGCAGGATAAATACAGTGCCAATCCATGTATAATACCCAGAACCCACAGCAGGATAATACAGTGCCAATTCCATGTATAATACCCCAGAACCCACAGCAGGATAAATACAGTGCCAATTCCATGTATAATACCCCAGAACCCACAGCAGGATAAATACAGTGCCAATTCCATGTATAATACCCCAGAACCCACAGCAGGATAAATACAGTGCCAATTCCATGTATAATACCCCAGAACCCACAGCAGGATAAATACAGTGCCAAATTCCATGTATAATACCCAGAACCCACAGCAGGATAAATACAGGGCCAATTCCATGTATAATACCCCAGAACCCACAGCAGGATAAATACAGTGCCAATTCCATGTATAATACCCAGAACCCACAGCAGGATAAATACAGTGCCAATTCCATGTATAATACCCCAGAACCCACAGCAGGATAAATACAGTGCCAATTCCATGTATAATCCCAAACCACAGCAGTAATACAGTTGCCAATTCCAGTATAATACCCAGAACCCACAGCAGGATAAATACAGTGCCAATTCCATGTATAATACCCCAGAACCACAGCAGATAAATACAGTGCCAATTCCATGTATAATACCCCAGAACCCACAGCAGGATAAATACAGTGCCCAATTCCATGTATAATACCCCAGAACCCACAGCAGGATAAAATTACAGTTGCCAATTCCATGTATAATACCCCAGAACCCACAGCAGGATAAATACAGTGCCAATTCCATGTATAATACCCCAGAACCCACAGCAGGATAAATACAGTGCCAATTCCATGTATAATACCCAGAACCCACAGCAGGATAAATACAGTGTCAATTCCATGTATAATATAACCAGAACCCACAGCAGGATAAATACAGTGCCAATTCCATGTATAATACCCCAGAACACACAGCAGGATAAATACAGTGCCAATTCCATGTATAATTACCCCAGAACCCACAGCAGGATAATACAGTGCCAATTCCATGTATAATACCCAGAACACACAGCAGGATAAATACAGTGCCAATTCCATGTATAATACCCCAGAACCCACAGCAGGATAAATACAGTGCCAATTCCATGTATAATACCAGAACCCACAGCAGGATAAATACAGTGCCAATTCCATGTATAATACCCCAGAACCCACAGCAGGATAAATACAGTGCCAATTCCATGTATAATACCCAGAACCCACAGCAGGATAAATACAGTGCCAATTCCATGTATAATATCCCAGAACCCACAGCAGGATAAATACAGTGCCAATTCCATGTATAATACCCAGAACACACAGCAGGATAAATACAGTGCCAATTCCATGTATAATACCCCAGAACCCACAGCAGGATAAATACAGTGCCAATTCCATGTATAATACCCCAGAACACACAGCAGGATAAATACAGTGCCAATTCCATGTATAATACCCAGAACCCACAGCAGGATAAATACAGTGCCAATTCCATGTATAATACCCCAGAACCCACAGCAGGATAAATACAGTGCCAATTCCATGTATAATACCCCAGAACCCACAGCAGGATAAATACAGTGCCAATTCCATGTATAATACCCCCAGAACCCACAGCAGGATAAATACAGTGCCAATTCCATGTATAATACCCCAGAACCCACAGCAGGATAAATACAGTGCCAATTCCATGTATAATAACCCAGAACCCACAGCAGGATAAATACAGTGCCAATTCCATGTATAATACCCCAGAACCCACAGCAGATAAATACAGTGCCAATTCCATGTATAATACCCCAGAACCCACAGCAGGATAAATACAGTACAATTCCATGTATAATACCCCAGAACCCACAGCAGGATAAATACAGTGCCAATTCCATGTATAATACCCCCAGAACCCACAGCAGGATAAATACAGTGCCAATTCCATGTATAATACCCCAGAACACACAGCAGGATAAATACAGTGCCAATTCCATGTATAATACCCCAGAACCCACAGCAGGATAAATACAGTGCCAATTCCATGTATAAACCCCAGAACACACAGCAGGATAAATACAGTGCCAATTCCATGTATAATACCCCAGAACCCACAGCAGATAAATACAGTGGCCAATTCCATGTATAATACCCCAGAACCCACAGCAGGATAAATACAGTGCCAATTCCATGTATAATACCCCAGAACCCACAGCAGGATAAATACAGTGCCAATTCATGTATAATATCCCAGAACCCACAGCAGGATAAATACAGTGCCAATTCCATGTATAATACCCCAGAACCCACAGCAGGATAAATACAGTGCCAATTCCATGTATAATACCCCAGAACCCACAGCAGATAAATACAGTGGCCAATTCCATGTAATAATACCCCAGAACCCACAGCAGGATAAATACAGTGCCAATTCCATGTATAATACCCCAGAACCCCACAGCAGGATAAATACAGTGCCAATTCCATGTATAATACCCCAGAACCCACAGCAGGATAAATACAGTGCCCAATTCCATGTATAATACCCCAGAACCCACAGCAGGATAAAATACAGTGCCAATTCCATGTATAATACCCAGAACCCACAGCAGGATAATACAGTGCCATTCCATGTATAATATCCCAGAACCCACAGCAGGATAATACAGTGCCAATTCCATGTATAATACCCCAGAACCCACAGCAGGATAAATACAGTGTCAATTCCATGTATAATATCCCAGAACCCACAGCAGGATAAATACAGTGCCAATTCCATGTATAATACCCCAGAACACACAGCAGGATAAATACAGTGCCAATTCCATGTATAATACCCAGAACCCACAGCAGGATAAAATACAGTGCCAATTCCATGTATAATACCCCAGAACACACAGCAGGATAAAATACAGTGCCAATTCCATGTATAATACCCAGAACCCACAGCAGGATAAATACAGTGCCAATTCCATGTATAATACCCCAGAACCCACAGCAGGATAAATACAGTGCCAATTCCATGTATAATACCCCAGAACCCACAGCAGGATAAATACAGTGCCAATTCCATGTATAATACCCCAGAACCCACAGCAGGATAAATACAGTGCCAATTCCATGTATAATATCCCAGAACCCACAGCAGGATAAATACAGTGCCAATTCCATGTATAATACCCCAGAACCACACAGCAGGATAAATACCAGTGCCAATTCCATGTATAATACCCCAGAACCCACAGCAGGATAAATACAGTTGCCAATTCCATGTATAATACCCCAGAACACACAGCAGGATAAATACAGTGCCAATTCCATGTATAATACCCCAGAACCCACAGCAAGGATAATACAGTGCCAATTCCATGTATAATACCCCAGAACCACAGCGGAAAATACAGTGCCAATTCCATGTATAATACCCCAGAACCCACAGCAGGATAAATACAGTGCCAATTCCATGTATAATACCCCAGAACCGCACAGCAGGATAAATACAGTGCCAATTCCATGTATAATACCCCAGAACCCACAGCAGGATAAATACAGTGCCAATTCCATGTATAATACCCCAGAACCCACAGCAGGATAAATACAGTGCCAATTCCATGTATAATACCCAGAACCCACAGCAGGATAAATACAGTGCCAATTCCATGTATAATATCCCAGAACCCCACAGCAGGATAAATACAGTGCCAAATTCCATGTATAATACCCCAGAACCCACAGCAGGATAAATACAGTGTCAATTCCATGTATAATATCCAGAACCCACAGCAGGGATAAATACAGTGCCAATTCCATGTATAATACCCCAGAACACACAGCAGGATAAATACAGTGCCAATTCCATGTATAATACCCCAGAACCCACAGCAGGATAAATACAGTGCCAATTCCATGTATAATACCCCAGAACACACAGCAGGATAAATACAGTGCCAATTCCATGTATAATACCCCAGAACCCACAGCAGGATAAATACAGTGCCAATTCCATGTATAATACCCCAGAACCCACAGCAGGATAAATACAGTGCCAATTCCATGTATAATACCCCAGAACACACAGCAGGATAAATACAGTGCCAATTCCATGTATAATACCCCAGAACACACAGCAGGATAAATACAGTGCCAATTCCATGTATAATACCCCAGAACCCACAGCAGGATAAATACAGTGCCAATTCCATGTATAATACCCCAGAACACACAGCAGGATAAATACAGTGCCAATTCCATGTATAATACCCCAGAACACACAGCAGGATAAATACAGTGCCAATTCCATGTATAATATCCCAGAACCCACAGCAGGATAAATACAGAGCCAATTCCATGTATAATAACACAATGAATAAGAACAAATGCTGCACCACACTAGAGCATGGCAAAGACATTTTCATAAAATATTGGGTTAAAATTGGAAGAGTGGATTAAAGTTCAGGGAGTGGAGAGTAAAGTATTTATGGAAAGAGAGTTTACAGTCACTATAAATGAGTGAGACAACGTTAATTGGAAGAAGGTGTAATATTCAGGCTGCCTTTTATAGGGAACATGCCAGATTAATGCTAAATGCACCCAGTGGGGCTTATTGGTGCTGAGAGACAGATTCCATCCATTTCAGTACATGAATATATTTGTACAAGTAAAGCATTTGGGGTGCGGCTAAAACACACAAAGGACGACTACACTTTGCTTTTTAGGCTCCCCTGGAAGGGTATCGGCTTCGTTCCTCTGTTCCGTTCATCATTAAGCAATGTTGCACAGCCAGTTCAGAAGATATTATTTGGTCGACATTTCACAATCACAGAATAACTAAAGCCTGACACCTGTGTGTTATTGGTCAGAATGGGAAACCATATCCTGCGGCATAGCATGGTGCCACTGAGGGGGGTATAACCAAGGGATATCCTACAGCATAGCATGGTGCCACTGAGGGGGGTATAACCAAGGGATATCCTACAGCATAGCATGGTGCCACTGAGGGGGGTATAACCAAGGGATATCCTACAGCATAGCATGGTGCCACTGAGGGGGGTATAACCAAGGGACACCCTACAGCATAGCGTGGTGCCACTGAGGGGGGTATAACCAAGGGATATCCTACAGCATAGCATGGTGCCACTGAGGGGGGTATAACCAAGGCATATCCTACAGCATAGCATGGTGCCACTGAGGGGGGTATAACCAAGGGGTATCCTACAGCATAGCATGGTGCCACTGAGGGGGGTATAACCAAGGGATATCCTACAGCATAGCATGGTGCCACTGAGGGGGTATAACCAAGGGACACCCTACAGCATAGCGTGGTGCCACTGAGGGGGGTATAACCAAGGGATATCCTACAGCATAGCATGGTGCCACTGAGGGGGGTATAACCAAGGCATATCCTACAGCATAGCATGGTGCCACTGAGGGGGGTATAACCAAGGGATATCCTACACAGCATAGCATGGTGCCACTGAGGGGGTATAACCAAGGGATATCCTATGGCATAGCATGGTGCCACTGAGGGGGGTATAACCAAGGGACATCCTACAGCATAGCATGGTGCCACTGAGGGGGGTATAACCAAGGGACACCCTACAGCATAGCATGGTGCCACTGAGGGGGGTATAACCAAGGGACACCCTACAGCATAGCATGGTGCCACTGAGGGGGGTATAACCAAGGGACACCCTACAGCATAGCATGGTGCCACTGAGGGGGGTATAACCAAGGGACACCCTACAGCATAGCATGGTGCCACTGAGGGGGGTATAACCAAGGGACACCCTACAGCATAGCATGGTGCCACTGAGGGGGGTATAACCAAGGGACACCCTACAGCATAGCATGGTGCCACTGAGGGGGGTATAACCAAGGGATATCCTACAGCATAGCATGGTGCCACTGAGGGGGTATAACCAAGGGATATCCTACAGCATAGCACGGTGCCACTGAGGGGGGTATAACCAAGGGACACCCTACAGCATAGCATGGTGCCACTGAGGGGGGTATAAACAAGGGATATCCTACAGCATAGCATGGTGCCACTGAGGGGGGTATAACCAAGGGATATCCTACAGCATAGCATGGTGCCACTGAGGGGGGTATAACCAAGGGATATCCTACAGCATAGCATGGTGCCACTGAGGGGGGTATAACCAAGGGATATCCTACAGCATAGCATGGTGCCACTGAGGGGGGTATAACCAAGGGATATCCTACAGCATAGCATGGTGCCACTGAGGGGGTATAACCAAGGGACACCCTACAGCATAGCATGGTGCCACTGAGGGGGGTATAACCAAGGGATATCCTACAGCATAGCATGGTGCCACTGAGGGGGGTATAACCAAGGGACACCCTACAGCATAGCATGGTGCCACTGAGGGGGGTATAACCAAGGGATATCCTACAGCATAGCATGGTGCCACTGAGGGGGGTATAAACAAGGGATATCCTACAGCATAGCATGGTGCCACTGAGGGGGGTATAACCAAGGGACATAACCATGTTGTGCTTGCGCAGAAGATCTATGGTGCAAAATATTTCTGAATATACTGGCCACTGGTCTTAGTTGCATTTGCAGTAAAGTTAACGTGAATATTAGGAGCAAAGTGTCTCTTACCAGAGTCACGGGCATTTTCAGTTTCAACTCAATACATTGTTAATGCCCCTAAGACGTAGAGGGTTGGTTTTTGACAAGAGTAGGTGGGATGGTTAGTGAAGCCCTGACAAGGTAAGAGATGGTCTGTTGGGGGTTATCTCTCCCAGTGGTAACAATGTCAGGTGATGCCCTTGGACAGTCATGGAGGACAGTGAGTAGCACTGAAGGCCTTAGGTAGAGAGAAACCCTGGGTAAGAGAACACTTAAGGCAGGAAAAAGGCCACGTGGGTCCTATGTGTAGTTGCTCTAGGAGTGACGGGTAGAGAAAGTGACTAAATGAGCAGCCCGAAGTTCCACCGAGACACCCACCCATAGCTTTAGTGTAGACGAGATTCCCTTGGAAGTCAACCTTGGAGGGCTCTGTTACTCTGTGGTTGGAATCCAAGTGTGAGTTGTACTGCTGCCTGTAACTAACCAGCATTGTGTAACTATGTGGGATACTTCATTCTACGGTGGCCCCTATTTTGCCCATGTCTATGCTAAAAGAACCCCTGGAACCCATTATTGCGTGAAGGAATCCGACAAAATCTCTTTTGTAGCAGAAAATGGAATATACAGTATTATTATAATGTCTGAAACAATTAGAAGTTATTAATCCAGCTTTTGCCCTGATTGATAGTTCAAATGCTTGGGGTTTCCTTCCTCTGGATGGACATCTGGAATGATCAAATATAAAAAAGGCTTATGTTGTAGGCCTTGTGCCCCATTTGTGCCAGAGATTATGGAGGTCCAAGATCCCTCAGTCAGTGGTGGTGCCACTTGCACATAGAGATCTTACACAGCCAGTAAGGGCCAAGACCCCCAATTTGTGCCCCCGAGAATAGAGGAACAGGGGACAAAAGGACCGAGACTGGAACAATGCAAGAAACTAAAATAACTGGGGGTTACCTCCCCCCCCCCCAGTGATTGAAATATCTAATCTTCTACCCTTCTTCTCTTTTGTACAGGAGAGGATGAACCGCATCTTGTGATCCATGAAACTGCTACCTGCTGCCCTTTGTTTGGAGAGATAACAGACCATTTATAGACTTGCGTTTGCTTTACATGTGAATACAGGTGACTGGGTGCATTGTGTGGGGACTGAGTCTCTATAGGGACAGAGATTACTATCTGGAAGCAGATGTTTCCGGTGCCAAAAGCTTAAAGCCTTAGATCAGTGGTTCCTTGGAAGCCCAGAGCCATAGGGAGGGGGCACAGTATAGTGCAAATAATGTGTAGCGCTGGCTCCTTCTGAAAGCTCAGACTCAGGCACACTTTACTGCTGCGCTGCAAGTTGGAGTGATATCCCCCCCCCTCACCCCCAGCCGATCAGCAGAACAATGGGAAGGGAGCAAGATAGCAGCTCCCAGTAGGTATCAGAATAGCACTCAATAGTAAGAAATCCAAGTCCGGCTTGGGACTCCTCCAGTTACATGGGAGTAGGAGAAACAATAGGTTAGCTGAAAGCAGTTCTAATGTGTAGCGCTGGCTGAAAGCTCAGACTCAGGCACAAGGCACTGAGATGGCGCCTACACACCAATATTACAGCTACAAATACATTTGTTGGTACAAGAATAAAAGGTTAAATGGCAGAGGGAATTATTTGCTATGTAACAGTGTCATTTAGAGATAAAAAGTGCCCCATAAATATCATGACAGTGTCCCTTTAAAGGGGAGGTTCACCTTTACATTAACATTTAGTATGTTATAGAACAAGCAATTCTTTACAACTTTTCAATTGGTCTACATTTTTCTTCTAAATCTTTGCAGCTTTCAAATGGGGGTCACTGACCCCGGCAGCCAAAATACTATTGCTCTGTGAGGCTCCAGTTTTATAGTTATTGTTACTTTTTATTTCTTATATTTTTATACGGGCCCCCTCTTATTCATATTCTAGTCTCTCTTTCATACCACTGCCTGGTTACTAGGTTGATTCAGATCATAGCAACCACATAGCTGCTAAAATTCCAAACTGAGTAGTGGCTGCACAAAAAGCTAAATAATTCAAAAACCACAAATAATTAAAAATGAAGACCAATTGCAAATTGTCTCAGAATATCACTTTCTACATCATACGAAAAGGGGCGAACAACCCCTTTAAGATTCATTAAAGTGTAGCCAAACTGTTATTTTATGAAAACCTGATGTTTTGTGCCCTTGTATTAAATATAAAGGGAAATAATGACTGAATCCATTTAGGCTTAAAGCCGTCACTGTATCAGGGTGTTCCCTCCCTATATACAGGTATAATTCCCAGATCCTGTTTCTGGATTCCCCCTCTGATCCCAATTCCTGCATTCCTAATGGGATTTTATGGCCAAAATAGCTGCACTCAGTAATGATAATAAACCTTCATTATCTGCCTGTCTGTATGGGGCTCTGATCCATTGACTCCCAGGCACTGTTCCCTATAGGAAATGGCCTACTGATGGGGGGTTGGGTATCTAAGGACTAAAGGTCGAGATCGCCAAGCGAGCGGATCTTCACCCGATATCCCCACCAATGGGCCCAGGGCCAAACGATCGAATCAGCTTACACGCTCCCCGATATCGCCCACCCGTAGGTGGGGATATCGGGTGACGATCAATGCCATGGGGCAGTTGGTTCTGCGGTCCCCGATCCGACTGAATTTTCTAACCTGGCCAATCGTACAGTAGAATAGATTAATACAAACAGGGGGTTATTAAGATAATAGATAAATACAAAGTATAATAATAAATACAAATAAATAAGAGTCAAAGACACCAAACCCATTCTTAAAAAGGCTACACTGGACCCATCCTGCCTTTCTAACTACCGTCCTGTCTCTCTCCTGCCCCCCCAGCCTCTAAACTCCTGGAACGTCTTGTCTTTTCTCGTGTAACTAACTTCCTCTGCCCCATAATCTGCTGGACCCTATGCAGTCTGGTTTTCGGCCTGCGCACTCCACTGAGACGGCCTTATGTAGAGTGGCAAATGATCTCCAGACTGCCAAGGCCAAAGGATGCTACTCGGTTCTCATTCTCCTAGACCTT
Source organism: Xenopus tropicalis (assembly GCF_000004195.4). Taxonomy (NCBI): domain Eukaryota; kingdom Metazoa; phylum Chordata; class Amphibia; order Anura; family Pipidae; genus Xenopus; species Xenopus tropicalis. Next base: position 9,071,448 of record NC_030681.2, on the reverse strand, counting down.
TCCTCTGCTTTTGATACTGTCGACCATTCTATTCTAATGCAAATTCTCCATTCTCTGGGGATCCGGGATCAAGCAGCATCCTGGTTCTCTTCCTATCTCTCTAACCGCTCCTTCTCTGTCGCTCTTACTAACAAATCCTCTACCCCGGTTCCGCTTAGTGTGGGGGTTCCGCTTAGTGTGGGGGTTCCGCTTAGTGTGGGGGTGCCTCAGGGCTCTGTGCTTGGTCCCCTGCTGTTCTCCCTGTACACTCTCTCTTTGGGAGACCTTATTTCTTCTTTTGGCCTTAAATACCACCTATATGCAGATGACATCCAGATATATTTAGACACCCCTGCACTAACTGCTGATGTCCAATCCCAGATTGGTAACTGCCTCCTGGCTATCTCCTCCTGGATGGACCGACGCCAGCTCAAACTTAACCTAGCTAAAACAGAGCTCATGGTCTTCCTGCCCAAACCTGGCCCTCCTCCTCCTTTCACCATTACTATTGATGGCATGACCATCAACCCTGTAAATTCTGCACGCTGCCTTGGGGTTATCTTTGACCAGTCTCTCTCCTTCTCTAACCATATTAATAACACTGCCAAAACCTGCCGCTTTTTCCTCCGTAATATTGCCAAGATACGCCCCTTTCTTTCACAAGCAACAGCTAAAACACTAATCCATGCCCTTATCCTTTCCCGCTTAGACTACTGCAATCTCCTACTAACCGGCCTCCCAGACTCCCACCTCTCTCCCCTGCAATCAATCTTACACTCTGCTGCCAGGATCCTCCTGCTCTCTCCTAAGAGGGATCCTGCTCAGCCTCAATTAAGCTCACTAGCATGGCTGCCTGTCAAGCAAAGGATAGCTTACAGAATCCTTCTGCTGACATTCAAAGCCCTTCACTCCTCTGCTCCTCACTACATTTCTTCACTGGTCTCCCTACATGTTCCTGGTCGTCTCCTCCGCTCCTCTCAGAGCCTCCGTCTCTTTACACCATCCACACCCACTGCGCTCTCTCATCTTAAACCTTTCTATCTCGCTGCTCCTTACCTCTGGAACTCTATCCCTGAATCCCTCCGTAAGGAAAACTCACCCACTCTCTTTAAGAAAAAAATCACCTGTTACCTTCTGGGGCACTAAGACATTATTTTGCCCAGTCCTGCGCTTAAGGGCAAATGCCCATACCTGATGCACTCTTACCTTCCAGTTTGTGCCTGTATGTTACCCAACCACTCAGATTGTAAGCTCTACGGGGCAGGGACCTCCTTCCTACTGTGTCTCATACCACATGGCACATATATATATATATATATATATATGTATTTATTGTATTTATTTATTATATCACTTGTCCTCCCTGTGTGTAATTGTGTATATTGTAAGATTGTACAGCGCTGCGTACCCTTGTGGCGCTTTATAAATAAAGTTATACATACATACATTCAAAGAGGATGGAGGTCCCTGCCCCGTAGAGCTTACAGTCTACATGGGAGGGTAAATTACTATTTCACATTCAAACACACTATAAGCACTTTTATTAGGAGTACGTTTTTGCAATTTACATTCAATATTTATTTTTTTAATTCCAAGATATTAAGGGACAAAATAATGTCAATATGAATGGATTTGTCACAGCAGCGCCACCTGCTGGTATGTTTCCAACCATGATGTCAAGGAAATTGTATGAGAACGACAAAGGGCTGATCTGATGTTCCTCTGGTTTAGGAAAAACATTAGAAACCTCAGATAACTTTTCCAGGTCTTTCCTAAACCAGAACAACATCAGATCAGACCTCTGTCTGGAAACTTACCAGCAGGTGGCGCTGCTGTGACAAATTATGTCCCTTAATATCTTGGAATTTAATAAAATAAATAAAAAATGAATGTAAATTGCAAAAGTGCGTAGAATAGAACTCTCATCAATTATACAGTCACTTATTTTAAAGGTTTACTTATCGTTCAGAGTGTTTTGGAATGATGGCATTATAATTTGCTGCTCATTCATAGGGAATACATATTTCTGAGTAAAACAGAATATGACAAGTTTGATCAATGTTGCGCATTTTAAAATATTACAGGGAAAATCTACACTGAACTGGTGTCTGTCCCTTAGTAGGAGCAGTATCCCTACCCACCAGCAGGTGTCACTGTGGTGCCTTAATTGTGCAAAATGGGAAACAGAACCTACAGTATAAAGCACTCATGTCAAACACAAGGCCCGCGGGCCAAATCCGGCCCGCCAGGCCTTGCAATGTGGCCCGCACCGCGCTGTAATAGGAGGCTTGTGATCTCGCCGGCCAATCTATTACGCATGCGCAGTACCGCCGCTCCCTAAGTCTTCGCCAGCGCCAGTGGCTCCTTCTCTCTTATGCCGCGGCAACAGGCCCTTTTATAAGGTTGCGCCCGTGCGTATGACGTCACACGTCAGCGACGAGGCGCAACCTTATAGTAGTGCCTGTTGCTGCGGCATAAGAGAGAAGGAGCCGCCGACATCACTGGTCTGTTGGGGCTCTGTGTGTGGGGGCTGGCTACTGTCTATGGGGGGTACTGTGTATGATGAGGCAATTGGGGGTACTTATTTTTGGGGGCACTGTTTATGGGGGCAATTGGGGGTACTTTGTATGGGGGCACTGTGTGTGGGGGCTACTGTCTATGGGGGGTACTGTGTATGAGGCAATTGGGGGCACTGTGTGTGGGGGCTACTGTCTATGGAGGGTACTGTTTATGGGGGCAATTGGGGGCACTGTTTATGGGGGCAATTGGGGGTACTTTCTATGGGGGCAATTGGGGGCACTGTGTGTGGGGGCTACTGTCTATGGGGGGTACTGTGTATGAGGCAATTGGGGGCACTTTGTGTGGGGGCTACTGTCTATGGAGGGTACTGTTTATGGGGGCAATTGGGGGTACTTTCTATGGGGGCAATTGGGGGCACTGTGTGTGGGGGCTACTGTCTATGGAGGGGTACTGTGTATGAGGCAATTGGGGGCACTGTGTGTGGGGGCTACTGTCTATGGGGGCAATTGGGGGCACTGTTTATGGGGGCAATTGGGGGCACTGTTTATGGGGGCAATTGGGGGTACTTTCTATGGGGGCACTGTGTGTGGGGTCTAACAGCACTGTTAAGGAAAAGATTGTTCCACTCATTTTAAATTCACATTTCTGGTTAACATTGTCAGTTTATGACTGTTCAGTAAACCATTCGGCCCGCGATTTAGGCTGGATTTTAGATTTTGGCCCCTTCTCTGATTGAGTTCGACACCCCTGGTATAAAGGCTCAGGTTCAAATCCAGTGCTTGATGCTTAAGGCACTTTTTGGCCGCAAATTGCCATGTTTTACCCCCACAATGTTTTATAGTCAATGCTGTGCCTGTCGAGCCCTAAATGCCCTCATTTCTGTGAACTGCGGCTAACATTTGCAAAGTGGGGTCAAAAGATGTTAATGTAATTGACACTGTGCTCTTTAAGGGGTGCCGCTGGGGGGGTGAGATGGAGGGAGGACACTGGTGGGAGGATTTTGAGGAGGATGCTGGGAAGGACGCTGGGAGAAGCTGGATGATGCTGGGGGGGAACTGAAGGATGCTGGGGGGGAGCTGCAGGATGCTGGAGGGGCCTGAGAGGCCCCATGATTTCTGATGACAGCCCTGCACGTAAGGCTGGCCTGGCCCATCTGTAAGTTAATGTGGCCCCTGAGCCAAAAAGTCATCTGCATTGGTTAGTGTATCAGTCCCAGGGGCATAACGATAGAGGGAGCAGACCCTGTGGCTGCTGTAGGGCCTGGGACATATAGGATATGTAATTCAGTTTTAATGTATATTTATGAAAAGTATTTTATTGCTGAGTGTATAAGGGTTCTAAAGTGTGTTGGCTGTGGGGCCCAGTAAACTGTGCTGCGTCTGAAAAGGAATTTGCTTGGAATTATTCTTGAAGAAGAGTTGGGAGCCCTTAATGAAGGAATTCCGTAATGGAATGCACCGGGGGGGGGGGAAGCACCGATTTCCCCACCCCCAAATGACAGCACTACCCGCCCCCCAACCTAAAGGCCAATATTAATAGATAAGAAAGGTGGCAATCATAGGTGGGGGTGTGAGGGGCCAGTTAGTAGCAGGTGGCAGGAGTCTTGGTGGGAAAGGACAAAGGCACCAGTGAGTATTGAGAAGCAAGAAGCATAGGTAATGGCTGTGGTTTAGCTCTTCTTAAAGGAACAGTAACACTAAAAAATGAAAGAGCTTTAAAATAATAAAAATATAATGCACTGTTGCCCTGCACTGGTAAAACTGGTGTGTTTGCTACAGTAACACTACTATAATTTATATAATAAGCTGCTGAGTAGCCACGGGGGCAGCCATTCAAGCTGGAAAAAAGGAGAAAAGGCACAAGTTACATAGCAGATAACAGATAAGTTCTGTAGAATACAATAGTGTTTTATCTGTTATCTGCTATGTGCCTGTGCCTTTTCTCCTTTGAATGGCTGCCTCCATGGCTACATAGCAGCTTATTTATATAAATTACAGTAGACTTTCTAAAGTAAACACACAACTTTTACCAGTGCAGGGCAGCAGCATATTATATTTTAGTTACTTTTATACACTTTCATTTTTTGGTGTTACTGTTCCTTTAACTGTGTATCACTGGCAATAATATCTATCAAATCCAGCTGCTGTTCCACGTGGGGATTGGATTTTAGCAAAAACCATGAAGGGACATACTGTTGCTTATTCTTTAAACCCATAAAGTGTAGGAGTTTCTTTTGGTTAAAAAAAAGACGGCAGAAATAATACCCCTTTATAATTATACTTTGTTCTGCAGCCTTTACTGCACTTTCCCAGCATGCTCTGGGGCTAGCGAGGTGCCAAGTGCAGGCTGCCCGCAGGTTCCCTATCTCTGCTGCCCAAGAGCAAGTGGAAGGAGGGGGGAGCGGGGCAGTTTGGGGCGGGGAGGGGGTGACTCAGCTGGAAAACTTGTGCACACAGTGAGCTGCACTGACAGCAATGAGAGCCAACAATCCATATACACAATCCTGTGTGGGGTTTCTGGGGGGAACACAGACAGTTCATAGTGTAGCACCCCCATAGCAGGGGCACACACAGTGGGGGGGAGAGGTGGGGACGGGGGGGGGGCTGGACCGCAGGATCCGCTTCCTCTATTGCTGCATATAAATCTCTGCTCCACGCTGGCTCTCAGGTAGCAAAGTGGGCCGGAAGTGGGGATTTATAGCAGGAGGACCGTCAGGGTGGGGTGCCGGCCTAGTCAGTAAAATACCAGCCAGGACCTAAAAATATCACTAGACTGAGGTGCTGAACTCTCTCAGTGAGCAGAATATCCTTGTTATTCCCACCCGCAATCCTAGGAAAAGCACCCCATACTGGGAGATGTATGGCACAGCCTCGGCCTGCTCGGGTGCAGAAATGGTGTGTGCAAGAGCCTGAGCTCAGTGTGCACAAAGGCTAATAATGAGGATCCATGAGAGCCAGAGGCAGCTCTAGAGAAGCAGCTGCAGAATGGAGCCCAGAGGGGTCCGACCACATTCCACTAGTGTCAGGACACGTCTGTAGTACAAGTGCTGCTGCGGCACTGGGAGTGACACCCGCTACTGCACCCTGAAGCACCGAGTGTGTAAGGAGGGAGCCGGCACCCATGGCATTTACACACTCTCTCTATTTGCACAGTGGCACACAAGAACCCACGGCACACACGATACCAAGGGAAGTAGAGTGGAGAAGAAGCCGCACCTTTATGTGTCCAATAGAAAAGGAAGAAGGGAATAGAAGGTGTTGGCACAATGTAGGGAACAACAGAAGCAAGAAGAGCCGGGGCAGACCCCCATATGTAATATATGGCACTAAGTTTGCCCACGAGCAGTAACTCATAGCAACCAATAAGATATTTGCTTTTAAACAGACAACAAGTATTTGCTACCTGCTGATTGGTTGCTATGGGTTACTGCTCCTGGGCAAACTTAGTGCCTTTTATTACATAACCCCCTAAGTGCCTTGTCTGTTAAAACCATGAATAACTGCACAAGAGCTGTGTTTCCATTAATTTCCTTGGGTTCCCCGCCCAAATTTTGGGTATGACAAGTCATTAGCTCATATCAGGGTCACTGACAGAATAGTCTAGACTGAGTACATTTCTGTGGGTTTCCAGAGATTCTGGAGTATGGGTGTATATGGGAGTATGGGTATATATGGGAGTATGGGTATATATGGGAGTATGGGTATATATGGGAGTATGGGTATATATGGGAGTATGGGTGTATATGGGAGTATGAGTATACGTGGGAGTATGGGTGTATATGGGAGTATGGGTAGATATGGGAGTATGGGTGTATATGGGAGTATGGGTGTATATGGGAGTATAGGTATATATGGGAGTATGGGTATATATGGGAGTATGGGTATATATGGGAGTATGGGTATACGTGGGAGTATGGGTGTATATGGGAGTATGGGTATATATGGGACTATGGGTGTATATGGGAGTATGGGTGTATATGGGACTATGGGTATATATGGGAGTATGGGTATATATGGGAGTATGGGTGTATATGGGAGTATGGGTGTATATGGGAGTATGGGTGTATTTGGAAGTATGGGTGTATATGGGAGTATGAGTATACGTGGGAGTATGGGTGTATATGGGAGTATGGGTATATATGGGAGTATGGGTGTATATGGGACTATGGGTATATATGGGAGTATGGGTGTATATGGGACTATGGGTATATATGGGAGTATGGGTATATTTGGGAGTATGGGTGTATATGGGACTATGGGTATATATGGGAGTATGGGTGTATATGGGACTATGGGTATATATGGGAGTATGGGTATATATGGGAGTATGGGTATATATGGGAGTATGGGTATATATGGGAGTATGGGTATATATGGGACTATGGGTATATATGGGAGTATGAGTATATATGGGAGTATGGGTATATATGGGACTATGGGTATATATGGGAGTATGGGTATATATGGGAGTATGGGTATATATGGGAGTATGGGTGTATATGGGACTATGGGTATATATGGGAGAATGGGTATATATGGGAGTATGGGTATATATGGGAGTATGGGTGTATATGGGAGTATGAGTATACGTGGGAGTATGGGTGTATATGGGAGTATGGGTATATATGGGAGTATGGGTGTATATGGGACTATGGTATATATGGGAGTATGGGTGTATATGGGAGTATGGGTATATATGGGAGTATGGGTATATATGGGAGTATGGGTGTATATGGGAGTATGGGTATATATGGGAGTATGGGTATATATGGGAGTATGGGTGTATATGGGAGTATGAGTATACGTGGGAGTATGGGTGTATATGGGAGTATGGGTGTATATGGGAGTATGGGTGTATATGGAAGTATGGGTGTATATGGGAGTATGAGTATACGTGGGAGTATGGGTATATATGGGAGTATGGGTGTATATGGGACTATGGGTATATATGGGAGTATGGGTATATATGGGAGTATGGGTGTATATGGGAGTATGGGTGTATATGGGACTATGGGTATATATGGGAGTATGGGTATATATGGGAGTATGGGTGTATATGGGAGTATGGGTGTATATGGGAGTATGGGTGTATATGGGAGTATGGGTGTATATGGGAGTATGGGTGTATATGGGAGTATGGGTGTATATGGAAGTATGGGTGTATATGGGAGTATGGGTGTATATGGGAGTATGGGTATATATGGGAGTATGGGTGTATATGGGACTATGGGTATATATGGGAGTATGGGTATATATGGGAGTATGGGTGTATATGGGAGTATGGGTGTATATGGGAGTATGGGTGTATATGGGAGTATGGGTGTATATGGGAGTATGGGTGTATATGGGAGTATGGGTGTATATGGAAGTATGGGTGTATATGGGACTATGGGTGTATATGGAAGTATGGGTGTATATGGAAGTATGGGTGTATATGGGACTATGGGTGTATATGGAAGTATGGGTGTATATGGAAGTATGAGATGTCTGCGTTACAAGCAAGTGTAGGTGTGAACACATAAAGCTGTAATTACATCTCTGTCTCCCATGCAATTGGCCATAAGGCTCCCTGGGGCTGTGTGTGTTCTGGTAACATTCACTCAGCAGAAATAGTTCCTATTTGTCTGTCAGCATTACCTGCGCCACGGGGCAGCTAAAGGGCCACTAGGTACTGACATTGCCAAGCAGCATGGGGCTGAGTATAGGGGGCACTAACATGGCCGAGGCTATGGGAAGACTTGGGGGGTGCTTATTCTAATTACATGTACAATTCTATCAGGCGTTGCTATCTGCGTCCAACTGGCCAAAGCCCCAGAGATATTGTATCATGCCCCCTGCACTAGGCTGCTCCTGCTTAGGGGCTTATAACACAATAGGGGGGCAAGGGAAGTTGACGAGAAAGGTCGTGGACGGACAGACAGGGGCAATAAGGGCAACCCCAATAGGGGAAGCAGCATAAAGTGCAAAAAGTGTATTCAGACATTTTTATGTTTTCCTGGGGTCCTGAGTTGCTGCACGTCTGCGCTTTAGGCAGTGATTTATTTAAAAAGGGCCTGAGGTGGCACATAGGGGGCACTCTTACACCCTAGTGCCCTTCTGTCCCAGGGGGGAGAGTAAATGACCAATGGATGCAAGGCTGAAGCTGCTGCCTGAGCCAGTAACACTTTAATTGGAGCTGAAGGGACAAACACAAAGAGAAATGGGGCAATTACTGAAATCTTATAATAAGGGAAAGTGACAATCAAAAATGGATGAATATCTCTAAGCTGAGATCTGAAAACTTAGTTAATACAGTTAATAAATGTGGTTTTTAAAGATTGATCCTAATGGTCGGATCTTCTCAAGCCTCAAAAACACCACTTGAAAGAAAACAAACCCGTTCTGCCAGTTATTAATCCTTATGTATTCCTAGCTCTCAGCAGGAAATAGCAGCAGCCTGGGCCTGGGTATAAATTATATATATATACACTATATTATACAGGCCCCGGGCTGGCAATCTGTGGGCACTGGGAATGCCAGGGGGGCTGTAAGGTGCCACAGACAGTCACTATTTATTGGGCTGGGGGGGCTGTTTGTGCCTCTGGGTACTGGGAATGCCAGGGGGGCTGTAAGGTGCCACAGACAGTCACTATTTATTGGGCTAGGGGGGCTGTTTGTGCCTCTGGGTACTGGGAATGCCAGGGGGGCTGTAAGGTGCCACAGACAGTCACTATTTATTGGGCTGGGGGGGCTGTTTGTGCCTCTGGGTACTGGGAATGCCAGGGGGGCTGTAAGGTGCCACAGACAGTCACTATTTATTGGGCTGGGGGGCTGTTTGTGCCTCTGGGTACTGGGAATGCCAGGGGGGCTGTAAGGTGCCACAGACACTCACTATTTATTGGGCTGGGGGGGCTGTTTGTGCCTCTGGGTACTGGGAATGCCAGGGGGGCTTTAAGGTGCCACAGACAGTCACTATTTATTGGGCTGGGGGGGCTGTTTGTGCCTCTGGGTACTGGGAATGCCAGGGGGCTGTAAGGTGCCACAGACAGTCACTATTTATTGGGCTGGGGGGGGGCTGTTTGTGCCTCTGGGTACTGGGAATGCCAGGGGGGCTGTAAGGTGCCACAGACAGTCACTATTTATTGGGCTGTGGGGGCTGTTTGTGCCTCTGGGTACTGGGAATGCCAGGGGGGCTGTAAGGTGCCACAGACAGTCACTATTTATTGGGCTGGGGGGGCTGTTTGTGCCTCTGGGTACTGGGAATGCCAGGGGGGCTGTAAGGTGCCACAGACAGTCACTATTTATTGGGCTGGGGGGGGCTGTTTGTGCCTCTGGGTACTGGGAATGCCAGGGGGGCTGTAAGGTGCCACAGACAGTCACTATTTATTGGGCTGGGGGGGCTGTTTGTGCCTCTGGGTACTGGGAATGCCAGGGGGGCTGTAAGGTGCCACAGACAGTCACTATTTATTGGGCTGGGGGGGGCTGTTTGTGCCTCTGGGTACTGGGAATGCCAGAGGGGCTGTAAGGTGCCACAGACACTCACTATTTATTGGGCTGGGGGGCTGTTTGTGCCTCTGGGTACTGGGAATGCCAGAGGGGCTGCTGTAAGATGCCATAGACAGGCTGGGGGGGTCTGTTTGGGCCTCGGTGTACTGGAAATCCCAGGGCCTATTTTGATCCCAGTCTGGGCCTGATATTATATTTACACTCACATAAAGGGAAAGGCTCATTTTCAGGGTGAGGTTAGAGCTTCAGTTTCACACAGACGATATAAGGTAAAAAAAAACTAAAATCCCTAAAGCGAGTGGTAACCGGGGCCCCTGGCATTGCGTAACCCCCTTTACCATTACGACCGAGGGCACTGGCTCCTTTTACACGGACACATTGCACTTAATAGAATGTATTTCATGTACCAACAGAGCTGCCTTACAGCGAGTAACTACACAGCGAGTAACTACACAGCGAGTAACTACACAGCGAGTAACTACACAGCGAGTAACTACACACCCTGCCCCGGGGCCACATCCGTCCCTGCCCCATATCTCTGCATTAGTGACTGAGGCAGCCTGGGGAGGGACACTTACAGCACAAGCAATTATCTGTCTGACAGAACAAAAAAACATTCTCCATTTCCATTTCTGAAATGCCCCGTCCATTATAGAAAGAGTCCTATGACCCCCAGCAGGAAGGCTGCTGTATAATTCCCCATGTACAACAGCTGTAGGAAGCAGGATAGCCAAACACACTCAGTATGCATTACATGCAGGGTCGGACTGGGGGGTGCAGGGCCCATTGGGGCTACCGCATTGAGGGGCCCCGCACCCCCCATGGAACCTCCCCCTGCTGAACACCCCTAGCCCCCCCCCCGCCCGGTGACTTCCCCTGAATGCGCGTATGTGAAATGCATCAGGGGAGGACATCGCTGGCCAGGAGAAGCAGCAACAGCGTTGTGTCTGGGCTGCTGGGACCCACCAGGGCTGGGGACCCAGTCCAACCCTGATTACATAGAAATGTTCAATGGTTTAAAAGATATTTGCAAATGTTATTGGTATTAAATGTAGTCTGCTATTTATTCTCTGCACTGCAAGCTCCGACTCCTGAAACAATGTAACAAAAGCCAGCTGATTCTGAGACCTGGAAAAGAACGGATTTTTAACAACATTGTTGTTGAGTCAGATCCACAGAACAGAAAGGGACAGACTGCATCACGTCAAAAAATTAAATATTTTTTTATTTGTGATTTAGCTCCGTTTGTATCTTAAACCCATACAGCAGGGGTCCTCAAACTACGCCCCCCCAAGGTTATTTACCCGGCCCCGACCCCTGGCTACTACCTGTCTGCCTCAGCGTGGTCCTCGGCCCCAGTGAGTCACGTCACCACGTCCCACCGGCCAGTGTCGGACTGACCCACCAGGATACCAGGAAAACTCCCGTGGGCCCAGGGTGTCAGTGGGCCCTCCTGCTCCTGACCATTTGGCCAACTTCATGGCCATTTCCTATTTCTGAGTGGAAACAAAGGGGAGAAATAGATGGAAGGATAGAGACTAGTGTGTAAATAAAAGAGACTGGGAGAATAAAGAGGTTGGTGAGGAAAGGGGGGAAATAGTTTGGAGAGTGGGCCTATGGTCTAAGGGGTTCTGGTGGGCCCCTGGGGTTCCAGTCCGACACTGCCACCGGCCGACGTTACTGACGCTCCATAGCTTGAGGACTAACTATTGTTCGGCCCCCCAAGAGTCTGAGGGACCGTGAACTGGCCCCCATGTTTAAAAAGTTTGAGGACCCCTGCCATACACAAAGGAACGACCGCCAAATGCAAACACTGAGTAAAGTCACTGCCTAATGAAAGAGAACGCCATTCTAAGCAACTTCCCAATATGTGAATGGCACTTTTCCACAGGTTTCAAAGTTATTTATTGTTATAGAAAGCAGTGTGTGTTCTGACTCCTGAGACATAATAGCAGAAGCCAGCAGGTGAGCAGCCCTGGAGTCAGAACCAGCAGAGTGGGCGGGTCCCTGCTCTCAGTAGCAATTACATTCACAGATAACTTTTGTAACCATCAGAGTAATGAACGGATATAGGGAATTTGCTTTTAACTTGAAAATCAGTTTTTGGAGTATTTTCCCTTTAATCTCCCCTCACCACACGTCATCCAATAAAATGGCTTCTGTCTCACACAATTGGGCTACAGAGTTTCACTGTGAGTGAGGGCAGGGGGTAGCAGCCCATTCTCCTGCATACAGAGGTGTTTGTGGCCCTTTAGTTGGCCGGGGGCCAGTGGGAGATGGGCCAGTGAGTGAGTGAGTGAGTGAGTGAGGGGGGCCAGTGAGTGAGTGAGTGAGTGAGGGGGGGCAGTGGGAGACGGGGCAGTGAGTGAGTGAGTGAGTGAGTGAGTGGGGGGGGGGGGGGGCAGATATTAGTGCAGAAGGGACACACCCTGGAGCTGATGTGAAGCTGCTGCCTGAGAGGAGGCGGGGCCTGTGAGGAGGCGGAGCCTGGAGTCTCTGCGCTGCCGCTGCTCTGCCCCCTCCCTGCTGCTCCCTCACTGCTGCCTGGGTGTGCCCGCTGCTGCTACTCTGTGCCCGGGTATAGTGTGCCAGTCTGTATAGGAGCCTGTGGCCTCCTCCTGCGCCGAGATGAGCGGGGTGGCTGATAGGCTGGCCAAGGAGCGGGCACTGGCAAGTGGCCTTGGCACCAATGAGAAGGCGCTGCCCTACCTGAGCCAGGACTATGAGGCGCTGCGCAATGAGTGTCTCCAGTCTGGGACCCTGTTTAAGGACCTCAGCTTCCCGGCCATCCACTCCTCCCTGGGGTTCAAAGAGCTGGGGCAGCATTCGGCCAAATGCCAAGGGGTGGTATGGAAGAGACCCAAGGTGAGTGCCAGCTGGGCAGTGAGGGGGGTATGGGGAGTGCAAGCTGGGCAGTGAGGGGGTAAGGGCAGTGCCAGCTGGGCAGTGAGGGGGGTATGGGGAGTGCAAGCTGGGCAGTGAGGCGGTAAGGGCAGTGCCAGCTGGGCAGTGAGGGGGTAAGGGCAGTGCCAGCTAGGCAGTGAGGGGGTAAGGGCAGTGCCAGCTGGGCAGTGAGGGGGTAAGGGCAGTGCCAGCTGGGCAGTGAGGGGGTAAGGGCAGTGCCAGCTGGGCAGTGCCAGCTAGGCAGTGAGGGGGATATGGGCAGTGCCAGCTGGGCAGTGAGGGGGTAAGGGCAGTGCCAGCTGGGCAGTGAGGGGGGTATGGGCAGTGCCAGCTAGGCAGTGAGGGGGTAAGGGCAGTGCCAGCTGGGCAGTGAGGGGGTAAGGGCAGTGCCAGCTGGGCAGTGAGGGGGTAAGGGCAGTGCCAGCTGGGCAGTGAGGGGGTAAGGGCAGTGCCAGCTGGGCAGTGAGGGGGGTATGGGCAGTGCCAGCTGGGCAGTGAGGGGGGTATGGGCAGCATTGTCTTATATATAGTATCTCTGTATCACTGACTAAAGTTGCTGTAATCACTGCTTTACTATCAACTGTCTCTGCATCAGCTCTGTACTGGGTACCGGCCAGAATCTTACTGTCCCACTAGTCTTATCTGCACTCACTGGGTCCCATTGCTTCCCTATATACACTCACTGTATCCCTGGGTCCCATTGCTTCCCTATATACACTCACTGTATCCCTGGGTCCCTATATACACTCACTGTATCCCTGGGTCCCATTGCTTCCCTATATACACTCACTGTATCCCTGGGTCCCTATATACACTCACTGTATCCCTGGGTCCCATTGCTTCCCTATATACACTCACTGTATCCCTGGGTCCCATTGCTTCCCTATATACACTCACTGTATCCCTGGGTCCCATTGCTTCCCTATATACACTCACTGTATCCCTGGGTCCCTATATACACTCACTGTATCCCTGGGTCCCATTGCTTCCCTATATACACTCACTGTATCCCTGGGTCCCATTGCTTCCCTATATACACTCACTGTATCCCTGGGTCCCATTGCTTCCCTATATACACTCACTGTATCCCTGGGTCCCTATATACACTCACTGTATATATACACTCACTGTATCCCTGGGTCCCTATATACACTCACTGTATCCCTGGGTCCCTATATACACTCACTGTATCCCTGGGTCCCTATATACACTCACTGTATCCCTGGGTCCCTATATACACTCACTGTATCCCTGGGTCCCATTGCTTCCCTATATACACTCACTGTATCCCTGGGTCCCATTGCTTCCCTATATACGCTCACTGTATCCCTGAGTCCCTATATACACTCACTGTATCCCTGAGTCCCTATATACACTCACTGTATCCCTGGGTCCCATTGCTTCCCTATATACACTCACTGTATCCCTGGGTCCCATTGCTTCCCTATATACACTCACTGTATCCCTGGGTCCCTATATACACTCACTGTATCCCTGGGTCCCTATATACACTCACTGTATCCCTGGGTCCCTATATACACTCACTGTATCCCTGAGTCCCTATATACACTCACTGTATCCCTGGGTCCCTATATACACTCACTGTATCCCTGGGTCCCATTGCTTCCCTATATACACTCACTGTATCCCTGGGTCCCATTGCTTCCCTATATACACTCACTGTATCCCTGGGTCCCTATATACACTCACTGTATCCCTGGGTCCCTATATACACTCACTGTATCCCTGGGTCCCTATATACACTCACTGTATCCCTGAGTCCCTATATACACTCACTGTATCCCTGGGTCCCATTGCTTCCCTATATACACTCACTGTATCCCTGGGTCCCATTGCTTCCCTATATACACTCACTGTATCCCTGGGTCCCATTGCTTCCCTATATACACTCACTGTATCCCTGGGTCCCATTGCTTCCCTATATACACTCACAGCCAATTTATTTGCACATCCCTGGGAGGTGTTGGCTTCCAATAGGCTGGAAGAGATATGATGCAAGTAATACAGACATTTGCCTACTACAATATCACAGTTCAAATCCCAATATTTACCTAAAGGATTGAGTTTGGTTTAATATGGCCATTATATGCACGTATCCTGCTCCCCTTCTCATTTCACTAGAGCAACAGGATCACCCCACTGTCCCTAATCAAATACAGCCGTGCCATGTGTGCCTGTGTAGCACTACTTGTTACCTGTGCCCGCGGGCTACTGGGCATCTCCCTGACCCTCAGCCCATCACTGCCTCGCTCTTGCCAATCAACTCCCGACCTTCTAACAGCAGTCCTGATTATTATTATTATTATTATTATTATTAATAATAAGCACTGATAATGTGCCACAAGGAAGTGGGTGGTCAGGTATGTCTAGATGTTACCAGGCATAGATTGGCAGACTGGGCGGGGTGAGCCAAATTTTAATTATTAGATATTGGAAGTTGTGCTTTAGATGGACAAGATACCCCACTCACTTGGCCAGATTGGGCTGAGCCTATTATTTGGCCCAGGGAGCAGCAATCAGATTGCACAGAGGCAGCGGCCCAGATCAGTCCGGAGTTGCAGGAGTGGGACAGCGTTTACCTGGGAACAAAGCAAGTTTTAAACATAAGAATTTCTTTATTCATCATGCAACAAAAAGCCCGGCACAACCGGTTTTGCTTTCTTATCCCATAATTGGTCAGAACCCTGTAGAACACTGAGGGATACAAAGGCCAGCCCAGAACTATACGCACATAAGGGCTGAGAAAAGGCTTCCAAGCCAAAACCCAGAGGATTTCCCTCTGCTTCCCTCCCATGTGTTGCATTGTTATTATATTTACCCTTTAGTGTATGAACTCTGTGCGGCTCCTTACACACCCCATTCTGGCTTCTCTTTCAGGTAGAGATTTGCGCTTCTGTGTCCTTTTGTATTTGGGCTGGGTACAAACATTAGTAATAATATTATTCCTTGTTTATATAACATTGTACCCTTTATTCCGACATCTCTGAATGTATCTTTTTTGTCTAAATATTTATATTTCATGTTTATGCAACTCAGAGATTCCGAATGTTAAACCTGCAGTTTATTTTGTATCACTGGGAGCTGACGGCTTTACCTCTCACGTCAGAGAAATGCAAAATATGCTTCTCCCTTGCAAGAAAAGCATCCGACCCATTATCAGCGCTTGGCCCGTGACTCACTGCTCGGCACCACCCTCAGCCGGGAATTCTGTAACTTCTCTGCCCCCGGGCGTCACTCGCACAGCAGGCTGGGGCCCATGTCTTTCCCTTTCTACTCTCTCACCTATGTGTATTACCCTCAGCTTTATACCTGTATGGCCAAGCGTACCCAGACAACCTTTCAATGCTGCCCTGTCCGCAGATGGAACAAGAATTATTGCTAGGGTTATTAATAAAAGTATAGTATTTATATAGTATAATAGTATTTTTTTTCTAAAAACAATGTGGCAACCCTAGAGTAAACACTCACTGAGTTCCACAATGTAGTTGGAGTCGGTGCTATTCTTATTAATGCAATACAGGGTACAATGACATTCCAAACAATCTTGTGCTTCCTACTTTGTGGAACATTTTGGGGGGACCTTTCCTATTTTAGCACAATAATCCCCCCATGCACAGAGCCAGGTCAGTACAGAATGGGTTTGCTGAGATGGGAAGAACCTGACTACACAGAACCCTGACCTCAAACCAACTGAACCCCTGTGGGATGAATTGGAACCCTGAATGTGAGCCAGGCCTGAACCCCAACATCAGTGCCCAACCTCACTAATGCTCTTGTGGCTGAATGGGAGCATCTCCCAGCAACAATGTTCCAACATCTAGTGGGGACCTTCCCAGAAGAGTAGGGGCAGTTTAGAGGGAGGGGCAAACTCATATTTTTGGCTTTGTGACAAGCATGTTTTTGGATACTTTTGGTCAAATAGTGATTAATACAGCCTTTCCCCCTAGCCTCCATGCCCCCTTCTTTCATCCCTGTCCAGGGTGGGACAGTCCCAATTTGGAGACCTCCCAAAGGGCAGAGCTTACCCATTAATGGGTCGAGATCTGGGCAGTGGCCTAGAACAGTGCTGTCCAACTGGCGGCCCGCGGGCCCCTCTGTGTGGCCCCCCACCTGTCTGGCTGCTTTGATGGCTTACTCTTGTGTAAGCTTTAAATGGTATCAGTACTGAGATTAACTGCCCCCCCTTCATGGTTCTCACCTCAGATTCAGGCTGTAATCAGGCAGTATTGTTTAAATATGTAATTCCCTGTGTTGTTCACACCTTTTAATCTCTGCATTGTTCACCCCCTGCAGTGTTCACACCTCAGGCTCAGGCTGTAATCACTCCCATTGTTCCCCTGTTCACACCTCAGGAGCAGTAGAAACCCACAAATAATCCCTGCACACTACAAAAAGAAAATATACTGAGGTGGTACTGCAATTAAAAAGTTTTTTAATATATAGTTATTGTGCAGACTGTAGGAGCAGTGCCAGCATTGTGTCACTGTATGCTGCCTGTGTGTGCCATACACACAGGCATCATAGGGCAAGCAGAGTATGGCACACACAGGCAGGGTAGGGAAGGCAGAGTATGGCACACACAGGCAGAGTATGGCACAAACCAACCAAGAATGGCAAACACAGTGAAAGTATAGCCCACGCAGGCAAGGTAGGGAAGGCAGAGTATGGCACACACAGGCCAAGTATGGCACAAACCAGCCAAGTATGGCACACAGGCAGGGTAGGGAAGGCAGAGTATGGCACACACAGGCCAAGTATGGCACAAACCAGCCAAGTATGGCACACAGGCAGGGTAGGGAAGGCAGAGTATGGCACACACAGGCAGGGTAGGGAAGGCAGAGTATGGCACACACAGGCAGGGTAGGGAAGGCAGAGTATGGCACACACAGGTATGGCAGGTTTTTGCTGTACTACAACCATTAATATGGGTATGGTCATGTGATAACATGGGTGTGGTTTCAAGTGGGTGCAGTTTCAAAAAGGGGAGTGGTCAAAACTGGCTTCCATTATCGGCCCTCCACCACGTAGGTCGGAAAAATTCCAGCCCTCGGTACAACAGAAGTTGGACAGCACTGGCCTAGAACATTACATTTACTTACAGACGTTGGCAGGTATTCATTCTTTATCTGTGAGCAGGGTTTAAAGCCACTTTGCCTTCTAGGGGGGTATAGAAGTAATTATATTATAGTAATAGGGTCAAGTGTGCACCCCTCATATCCCCTGTATATAGTCACCCACGCATTAATGCCTGTCTCTCATATCCTTACTGTGCAACACAAGAAGGCACTAATGATATTGCCCCCTCCACCTCTCCTTTTTTTGTGGTGTTTTCCTTCCTGACCCCTTCCCCTTCCATTGGAGTCGGTGAATGGTGACTGTCACCAATACAGCAGAACCCCAATTTTATGTTTCCCAGGGGAGCACGTGTAAATCCCGGGAAACATTTAAACCGTGGGCTAAAAAAGCGAAGGTTGCCTGATTGGGACTGCGTCAAAATAGCCTCAATTCCTGGAAAACATAAAATCCAGAGTTGCAAATGTGGTGCTCTGCTGTACTGGTTAATTGAGTTACTAAGCTACTTAGTGATAATTGGTTTATTCCTGTGATTCCCAGGAGAGGTTATGGCAGCCGCCATGCTTGTACCAAAACAGAAACCTGCGCCTGTATAAAGCATTGACGATTGCTCAGTAAAACCCCCATATCTCACCCCATATACCCCATTTAGTGTGATATAATTATTTATATGAAAATGGTGATGCCATAAAAAAGCCCATGATCTTGTGGCCAAACTGGGGGCCATAGACAGACAGTTAAACACTCACTGATGGGAGTTTATAGGGGAATCGTTCTATTGCTCAGCTAATGAACCCTCAGAGCCCAGTAATGGGATTTCCTACTCCCGGGGGTATAATTAGCAAAGCCAGAGCATTCGAGGAAATTCAACTTAATGAAGCATTTTCCCTGGCTGGTACGGTGACAAGGCAAATTGCATTGCATTTCTTATTTTATTCCTCTCCGACTATCACTGCAATGTAACTGCTGCTCCTATCCCTGTGTATTATATACTGCGTATAACTCCCCTGGAGGCTTCTCTGTCCTCCAGTTCCCAGGGGATCACTCTATAGCACCCACAAAAGCAATAAAGTCCAATATGTTTTCAGGATTTCTGTCCTATGCCTGCAAGGGGACTTTGCCGTGTTTCATGAGAACTGAAAAGTTGCTTAGAGTAAATGTACCTGTAATATCTATAAGTATCTGAACGTTTGTTAAACTTCCCCTTTAAATAGCTTTCTGCTTAGCAGAAAGAGCCCCACTAAGTGTCATATCCGGTAGTAAAGCCATTTGTCATGTGTAGTAAAGTAGTGTAGTAAAGCTGTTTGCCCAGATATCAGATGCAATATAAATGGGAGCCCTACATCATCAATATATTTTATGGCTGTGAAGTGATTAGATATAATGACTCTTTCATGCATTTTCATACTCATAATCTTTGTACCTTTGTCTCTCAGCTAACTTCAGCTACTCTTCTCCCCACAACTTCGGCTACTCAGTCTCCCCTTAGCTATTCAGTTTCCTCCCTACAATATCAGCTACTCAATTTCCTCTCTTCAACCCCAGTTTCTTGGCCTCTCTTCAACCTCAGTTACTCGGTCTCTCTCCAACCTCAGCTACTTGGTCTCCTCTCTCCAACCTCAGTTACTCGGTCTCCTCTCTCCAACCTCAGTTACTCGGTCTCCTCTCTCCAACCTCAGCTACTTGGTCTCCTCTCTCCAACCTCAGTTACTCGGTCTCCTCTCTCCAACCTCAGTTACTCGGTCTCCTCTCTCCAACCTCAGTTACTCGGTCTCCTCTCTCCAACCTCAGCTACTTGGTCTCCTCTCTCCAACCTCAGCTACTTGGTCTCCTCTCTCCAACCTCAGCTACTTGGTCTCCTCTCTCCAACCTCAGTTACTCGGTGTCCTGTCTCTATCCTTAGATATTCGGTCTCTTCCTCACAACCTCAATTGTTTATTCAGTTCCTTCCATCCTTCATTACACCCCAAGCGCTTTACTCTTCTGCAGTTCACCTTTCAGTTACAGCAGCACCTCACACAAACCAAATTATGAAGTCTATGTTTATACCTCAGTTTTTCAGTTTTAATTCTTTGTCCCCAGTGGGTGAACTTTAGCCTTTAGAGCCTTATGGACTTGTCTTTGTGTTTTATTCCAGGACCTGTGCCCAGACCCTCAGTTCATCGCAGGAGGAGCGACTCGCACTGATATCTGCCAAGGAGCCCTGGGTAAGAATGGGCACTATGGGCCCGGGGCATTACCTGTTGCCTTGTGTGTAACTGCACCGTTGATGATAGCGATGTGGTTATTATCTGGGGGCTTGCAGAATCTTGGTGCGATGGGAGATTAGAAATAGAAATATGAGGTTCTGTGATAGAAATCACCTCTGGATCAATATGTAAGGGCAAAGCACACAGAACTGCTTAGTAGCAGCTACTAAATGCCAGAAAATCCCCTGCCATAGACAATACTGAGAATTGCCTCTGGTAAACCACATGTAGAGACAATTATCAGTAAATGATCAGCATTGTCTGTTTCTGTAGCTGTGACAAGTAGCTGCTACTAGTAGCTCTGTGTGTCTTCACCCTAAGAGGCCTGGAGTAGGGCTGAGTAATTAGTGGGTTGGACAGGTACTTTGGTGCACAGGCCTTTCCCTGGTGACTGGTTCTGTAGCACAGTTGTTAGAGATCACTCGCTGCCAAGTCATTTAGAGAGAAGATTACACAGGAAGCTGACAGCAGAGACTGAGTGTGGCATTTCCTGTTGCTGGTTTCTATGGCAACACAGTCACCACACCAGTCTCTGTCTGGTGTTCTGGAGGGTGAGGATTAAAGTAGAACTACAGCTCTATAACAGTAATGTCCTGACAGGTTGCAGTCAGAATATACAGTATATATACACTATAACGGGCCCACTATACAGTATATATACACTATAACGGGCCCACTATACAGTATATATACACTATAACGGGCCCACTATACAGTATATATACACTATAACGGGCCCACTATACAGTATATATACACTATAACGGGCCCACTATACAGTATATATACACTATAACGGGCCCACTATACAGTATATATACACTATAACGGGCCCACTATACAGTATATACACACTATAACGGGCCCACTATACAGTCTATATACACTATAACGGGCCCACTATACAGTATATACACACTATAACAGGCCCACTATACAGTCTATATACACTATAACGGGCCCACTATACAGTATATATACACTATAACGGGCCCACTATACAGTATATATACACTATAACGGGCCCACTATACAGTATATATACACTATAACGGGCCCACTATACAGTATATACACACTATAACGGGCCCACTATACAGTATATATACACTATAACGGGCCCACTATACAGTATATACACACTATAACGGGCCCACTATACAGTATATACACACTATAACAGGCCCACTATACAGTCTATATACACTATAACGGGCCCACTATACAGTATATACACACTATAACGGGCCCACTATACAGTATATATACACTATAACGGGCCCACTATACAGTATATATACACTATAACGGGCCCACTATACAGTATATATACACTATAATGGGCCCACTATACAGTATATATACACTATAATGGGCCCACTATACAGTATATATACACTATAATGGGCCCACTATACAGTATATATACACTATAATGGGCCCACTATACAGTATATATACACTATAACGGGCCCACTATACAGTATATATACACTATAACGGGCCCACTATACAGTATATATACACTATAACGGGCCCACTATACAGTATATATACACTATAACAGGCCCACTATACAGTATATATACACTATAACGGGCCCACTATACAGTATATATACACTATAACGGGCCCACTATACAGTATATATACACTATAACGGGCCCACTATACAGTATATATACACTATAACGGGCCCACTATACAGTATATATACACTATAATGGGCCCACTATACAGTATATATACACACTATAACGGGCCCACTATACAGTATATATACACACTATAACGGGCACACTATACAGTATATATACACTATAACGGGCCCACTATACAGTATATATACACACTATAACGGGCACACTATACAGTATATACACTATAACGGGCCCGCTATACAGTATATATACACTATAACGGGCCCACTATACAGTATATATACACTATAACGGGCCCACTATACAGTATATATACACTATAATGGGCCCACTATACAGTATATATACACTATAACGGGCCCACTATACAGTATATATACACACTATAACGGGCACACTATACAGTATATACACTATAACGGGCCCGCTATACAGTATATATACACTATAACAGGCCCACTATACAGTATATATACACTATAACGGGCCCACTATACAGTATATATACACACTATAACGGGCACACTATACAGTATATACACTATAACGGGCACACTATACAGTATATACACACTATAACGGGCCCACTATACAGTATATATATACACTATAAAGGCCCACTATACAGTATATATATACACTATAACGGGCCCACTATACAGTATATATACACTATAATGGGCCCACTATACAGTATATATACACTATAACGGGCACACTATACAGTATATATACACTATAACGGGCACACTATACAGTATATATACACTATAACGGGCCCACTATACAGTATATATACACTATAACGGGCCCACTATACAGTATATATACACTATAACGGGCCCACTATACAGTATATACACACTATAACGGGCCCACTATACAGTATATATACACTATAACGGGCCCACTATACAGTATATACACGGCCCACTATACAGTATATATACACTATAACGGGCCCACTATACAGTATATATACACTATAACGGGCCCACTATACAGTATATATACACTATAACGGGCCCACTATACAGTATATACACACTATAACGGGCACACTATACAGTATATACACTATAACGGGCACACTATACAGCAGGGGTCCCCAACCTTTCTTACTCGTGAGCCACAGTCAAATGTAAAAAGACTTGGAGAGCAACACAAGCACCATAAAAGTTCATGGAGGAGCCAAATAAGGGCTGTGATTGGCTATTAGGGGCCTCTATGCACCCTATCAGCTTACAGGGGCTTTATTTGGTAGCAAATCTTGTTTTTATTCAACCAAAACTTTCCCCCAAGTCAGGAATTTAAAAATAACTCCCTGGTTTGGGGGCACCGAGAGCAACATCCAAGGGGTTGGGGAGCAACATGTTGCTCACGAGCCACTGGTTGGGGATCACTGCTATACAGTATATATACACTATAACGGGCCCACTATACAGTATATATACACTATAACGGGCACACTATACAGTATATATACACTATAACGGGCACACTATACAGTATATATACACTATAACGGGCACGCTATACAGTATATATACACTATAACGGACCCACTATATAGTATATATACACTATAACGGGCCCGCTATACAGTATATATACACTATAACGGGCCCACTATACAGTATATACACACTATAACGGGCCCACTATACGGTATATACACACTATAACGGGCCCGCTATACGGTATATATACAATATAACGCTCACAACACAAGTCAAATTACAAATGAATGATTCATTCAGATTCAAATTACATGGCACCATAGAAACCAGTGCACTGAGCCCTGTATCATCTTCTGTGACAGATGAACCTCATTTCCTGCTTGATGATTTCCCCGCCCCCTAAGCTTCTCAGCAGTAGCCCAGAGCCCACTGAGCACGTGCAGTGCCACTGACACACAATAGAGGGCCTAACAAGGTCCAAGATGGGGAGCTGCTGGGGGCAGATTTAAAGGCCTTGATCATTACTGTTATGCGGCTGCTGAACCTCTGGGCTGGCACCATAAGGACAGGATATAAAATTCAGCAATGATTGTTTTTAGGCTTTAGTTGTCCTAGCTGGGAAAAACCAATACAGAGCTCTTCTCCAGATGCCACTGGGTGTGTCTGTATTTACAGGTAACTTGGCAGAAACGTTATTATCCTGTTTCTCAGCATTGATTCATGGCTTTGGTTCAAGTAATGAATCTCCTGGGTTCCCTTCACTTCCGCAGTAGGAAAGCAGAGCACTCACACAGCCTGGATTATAGCAGCCAGCACACCATCTGCTGCAGTTGTATGCTTGGGTCAGGATAAAATGCAAAATGTTGCAATTGTAGGACCCGCACCCAACCTGTACTTGCATCTTTCCCTTTATGGGCTACTTCTGCGCACACCTTAGGTTCCAAGACAGGGAAACTTTGGGAGCAGAAGAGTGTACTTCCCCAGTCTGACCCACCCCCAAGCCTGACCCACAATGGTCACCTAAATTCCAACCCTAACCCAAGTAAGGGTAAACTTTCAGGTCCCACTAGTTGCAGGTCAGCGCCTGGGTCACTACACTGCAGGGTATTTATACACATGAAGGAGATTGCGTATCTCACTGTGTGTCATAACCATTATTAAAGCACTCATAGCTCCCCAACTGGAGGGCTACCAAATGCACTAAGATATTTGTGGTCCCCAACCTGCTACAGGTACAGCTTTTTGTATGGTTTAATAATTTCTTTTCTTGCCCAAACATAGTGGTAGTGGCGGTAGTGGACCATTGTCCCTCTGCATGCAAATGGTTGTAGAAGATTGGTGAAGCTTACACCAACCTGATTTCTGATTCTGAAGGTGGCCATCCGCTCATTTGGCAAAGTCACCAAACAAGCGGATTGTCTCCTGATATGCCCACTTACAGTCAAATTAACACAGCGGGTATATGGGCCGACAGACCAAGGACCGACCATATCAGCTCCTTGACGCGGAAAATCAAACCTGCCTGAATCCTGATTGAGATTTGCCCAATTTTCCTCCAGATATTGATCAAGTAGGCCCATCGGGGCTTCCTATACACGGGCAGATAAGCTACCGAATCAGTCTGGAGGACCCAAATCATCAGCTGAAACCTGTCCCTGTATGGCCTCCTTTAGGTCAAGAACCCACGGAGCGGTTCAGTCGCCCCCAATAGATCTCTGTTATTGCTGGCAACTAACCACTCTGAAATGGTTTTCCACCGGCAACAATAGGAGGCGCCGGTGGAAAGCCCTTTGCGTTGTTTTGTTGAGATCTATCACGGGCGACTGAACTGCTCCATGGGTTCTTACCCTCAGGATATCCTTAGTATTGCTCCCATCATTACAGGGCACACACCCTAGCCTCCCTAGTATCTTCCTTTCCTTAGCATTGACCCCTGCAGTGCATGGCACAGCCCCCAGCCTGCTCTATATCTCCCCCCCATCACTGCTGCTGCAGTACAGTCTGCATTCTAACCCCCTCTGGGAGTCGCAGTGCTGCGCCATCATAGTGTATTAGTGCCATGTAATGTTTTCATTAACATTCCTTTGAGGTTTTGCCATTCCCGGTGCTTTGCCTTTAGTACTATCAGCTGCCTTTGGCAGGACACCAAGGAGAAACTGTGCTTGGAGAGTGCCTTGTTTCCCTTGTACCAATTAGTGTAATGACATAACGTTGGAGTGATCATTCCATATGCACAGAAACAAAACAAAGAATGCTGTGAATTTCTGTCCCAAAGCACAAACAAAAGATCCTTATTTTTGTGGTTGTGTTGTATGGAGTCAGCCCTAAATTCAATTATCACCCCCTAGACAAGCCCTATTGTAACACACAATATTTATTTGGTGCACAAAACAATCATAAATGTATTCAAAAGGCCAGAGGTACCTTAAGGTGGCCATACACGAGGTTGCCAAGCGAGCGGATCTTCTCTCGATATCCCCACCTACGGGTGGGCGATATCGGGTGAATTCAGGCTAATGGCCCTGGGGCCAAACGATCGAATTAGAACGCCAGTAATAGGAGCAGTCAGTTTGGGGACCCCATCAACGAGCTGATGCGGTCCCCGATCCGACTAAATTTTTTAACCTGCCCGATCGATATCTGCCCAATTTCAGGTCAGATGTTGGTCGGGTCGAGATTGCCAGATCGCCAAGCGAGCAGATCTTCACCCGATATCCGGATATCAACGAGACAATGGGGTCCCAATCTGACTAGATTTTCTAACCTGCCCGATTGAGATCTGGCCGATTTCAGACTAGATATAGGTCAGACAGGCCCGTCGGTAGTGCCCATACACGGGCACTAGCTGCTGATTTGGTCTAAGGGACCCATATCAGCAGCTAGAATCGGCCCGTGTATGGGGACCTTTAGGGACCAATATCAGCAGCTAGAATTGGCCCATGTATGGGGACCTTTAGGGACCGATATCAGCAGCTAGAATCGGCCTGTGTATAGGGACCTTTAGGGACCGATATCAGCAGCTAGAATCGGCCCGTGTATGGGGACCTTTAGGGACCGATAGCAGCAGCTAGAATCGGCCCGTGTATGGGGACCTTTAGGGACCGATATCAGCAGCTAGAATCGGCCCGTGTATGGGGACCTTTAGGGACCGATAGCAGCAGCTAGAATCGGCCCGTGTATGGGGACCTTTAGGGACCGATAGCAGCAGCTAGAATCGGCCCGTGTATGGGGACCTTTAGGGACCAATATCAACAGCTAAAATCAACCCGTGTATGGGGACCTTTAGGGACCAATATCAACAGCTAAAATCAACCCGTGTATGGGGACCTTTAGGGACCAATATCAACAGCTAAAATCAACCCGTGTATGGGGACCTTTAGGGACCGATATCAGCAGCTAGAGTTGGCCCGTGTATGGGGACCTTTAGGGACCGATAGCAGCTAGAGTTGGCCCGTGTATGGGGACCTTTAGGGACCGATAGCAGCTAGAGTTGGCCCGTGTATGGGGACCTTTAGGGACCGATATCAGCAGCTACAATCGGCCTGTGTATGGCTCCTCCCTCCAAATAAGTTTCACGTCATTGGACGCTTCATCTCCTAAAGACTTGGTCTAATGAATCACTGCTATAGATAATGCATCTAGATAATGAACCCCTCCTTATCTCAAAACCCGAGACACAGACTGTGACTGAGTATACATTCCAGGTGACTGGGGACAACAAGTGAAGGGATGCAGGAGATATGATTCAGAAATCCATTATCCAGAAAGCTCCAAAATACGACAGTGTCTTTACTTATTGTGTCCTATTTAACCCTTTCATTTCACCCCTAGTAGAATCTTCAGCACCATAAAGTGCCATTGTCTCCCCACAACCTCTCTCCGTTTGTGACCCATTTCCTTCTCTCTGTAACAATGCGAGTCGGGCCAGTACCTTGTACTCAAGGGTAAATAAGCCGCTTAAATCCATGTTAATGGCTGAACAATCCTGTAGCATTTTTTTGTTGTTAGTCGTCTATTGATCCTTTAAAAGGGAGCAATAAAGAGATATAATTGGTCTTTGTTGGAATGGCTCAGGGTAATAATGTCATTATTATTTGTTATGTGAAGAACTGGTAATTGTAGGCCCCCACCTGCCCCACAGGGCCACTCCCAGGCTCAGAGCAGCTTTATTTTTAGTATTGGGTTACAAATGGCCCCGGTCCCTTGGGTGCTCAGGTTTCCTCCCACACTGCAGGTGATGGGATCGAGCCCGGTGTAGGTGTGGGTGTAGGTGTGGGTGTGGGTTTGTGCACAAATACTTAATGGATATCAGACTGCAAACGCCTCTGGGCTTAAAGTTCCAGGCATCACTCACGCGAATATTGGGAGCCAAAGGGGATCTGGCGCCTTCAGCTGAGCAAAATGCATTATAGCCTTTTAAGACCTTCTGTAGATACTGAGGATCCCTACAGAGAAGGAGTTTAGGGGTTAATTCCTACACAGACCCCCCCCCCCCCCAAAAATCATGGTGGGATGGTATATGTGCCCTTTAATATAGAGTTTTCCCTTTCAATCAAACCAGAGTTACCATGGAATCATTTAACCATTAAATAAACCCAATAGGGCTGTTCTGCCCCAATAAGGGGTAATTATATCTTAGTTGGGATCAAGTACAGGTACTGTTTTATTATTACAGAGAAAAAGGAATCATTTAACCATGAAATAAACCCAATAGGGCTGTTCTGCCCCAATAAGGGGTAATTATATCTTAGTTGGGATCAAGTACAGGTACTGTTTTATTATTACAGAGAAAAGGGAATCATTTAACCATGAAATAAACCCAATAGGGCTGTTCTGCCCCAATAAGGGGTAATTATATCTTAGTTGGGATCAAGTACAGGTACTGTTTTATTATTACAGAGAAAAGGGAATCATTTAACCATTAAATAAACCCAATAGGGCTGTTCTGCCCCAATAAGGGGTAATTATATCTTAGTTGGGATCAAGTACAGGTACTGTTTTATTATTACAGAGAAAAGGGAATCATTTAACCATTAAATAAACCCAATAGGGCTGTTCTGCCCCAATAAGGGGTAATTATATCTTAGTTGGGATCAAGTACAGGTACTGTTTTATTATTACAGAGAAAAGGGAATCATTTAACCATTAAATAAACCCAATAGGGCTGTTCTGCCCCAATAAGGGGTAATTATATCTTAGTTGGGATCAAGTACAAGGAAATCAAATTTAAAAATGTGAATTATTTGATTAAAATTAAGTCTGTGGGAGACGGCCTTCCTGTAATTCAGAGCTTTTTGGATAATGGGTTAACGAATCCTATACCTGTTTGCTGATCCCTGTGTATACAGGTATAGGATTTGTTATCTGGAAATACCCTGCGGATGGCATGAAGTCGGTGCATTTATGCCATATTATTGCAGAGCAAAGCACATTTGCAGCTTCCCAGTAGGACAGAATATTTTTCAGATTTGTTTTATGGAAAACTGCCTGAGACTGTTTATTCCTGCCATAACCGTATACAGGAAAATCCCATGATGCCCCCCCCCCCCCCCCAGCCCATTGCTGAGTTCCAGCCGAGCAGACTGAGTACACACACAGCCCCACAGACACTGACTCCCTCTGTGTTTCCCCAGGTGACTGCTGGTTACTTGCGGCCATTGCCTCCCTCACCCTGAATGAGCAGATTCTGTCCCGGGTTGTTCCAAAGGATCAGAGCTTCCAAGAGAACTATGCCGGAATATTCCACTTCCAGGTAATTGTTCTGCCTCCAAAATTTCATATCTTTGGGGGGAATCCACCGGCTGGACCTATTCATTTGCAATGGAAATTCAGCAGGGAAATCAGTTCATTGTTGTTTTCATGCAAAGAGACGTGGCTGATTGGGTTCTGTGTGTGTGTTGTGATTGGAACAATTGGGTGCCGAAGATCTCCTTTTAGTAAAGGGAAGGGAGAGAGGGAATTCTACACAGCGCCTCCTGGTGGCTATTTAGTAAAGGCAAGGGAGAGAGGGTATTCTACACAGCGCCTCCTGGTGGCTATTTAGTAAAGAGAAGGGAGAGAGTGTATTCTACACAGCGCCTCCTGGTGGCTATTTAGTAAAGGGAAGGGAGAGAGGGTATTCTACACAGCGCCTCCTGGTGGCCATTTAGTAAAGGGAAGGGAGAGAGGGAATTCTACACAGCGCCTCCTGGTGGCCATTTAGTAAATGGAAGGGACAGAGGGTATTCTACACAGCGCCTCCTGGTGGCCATTTAGTAAAGGGAAGGGAGAGAGGGAATTCTACACAGCGCCTCCTGGTGGCCATTTAGTAAATGGAAGGGACAGAGGGTATTCTACACAGCGCCTCCTGGTGGCCATTTAGTAAAGGGAAGGGAGAGAGGGTATTCTACACAGCGCCTCCTGGTGGCCATTTAGTAAAGGGAAGGGAGAGAGGGAATTCTACACAGCGCCTCCTGGTGGTCATTTAGTAAAGGGAGAGAGGGAATTCTACACAGCGCCTCCTGGTGGCCATTTAGTAAAGGGAAGGGAGATAGGGTATTCTACACAGCGCCTCCTGGTGGCCATTTAGTAAAGGGAAGGGAGAGAGGGAATTCTACACAGCGCCTCCTGGTGGCCATTTAGTAAAGGGAAGGGAGATAGGGTATTCTACACAGCGCCTCCTGGTGGCCATTTAGTAAAGGGAAGGGAGAGAGGGAATTCTACACAGCGCCTCCTGGTGGTCATTTAGTAAAGGGAGAGAGGGAATTCTACACAGCGCCTCCTGGTGGCCATTTAGTAAAGGGAAGGGAGATAGGGTATTCTACACAGCGCCTCCTGGTGGCCATTTAGTAAAGGGAAGGGAGAGAGGGAATTCTACACAGCGCCTCCTGGTGGCCATTTAGTAAAGGGAAGGGAGATAGGGTATTCTACACAGCGCCTCCTGGTGGCCATTTAGTAAAGGGAAGGGAGAGAGGGAATTCTACACAGCGCCTCCTGGTGGCCATTTAGTAAAGGGAAGGGAGATAGGGTATTCTACACAGCGCCTCCTGGTGGTCATTTAGTAAAGGGAAGGGAGATAGGGTATTCTACACAGCGCCTCCTGGTGGTCATTTAGTAAAGGGAGAGAGGGAATTCTACACAGCGCCTCCTGGTGGCTGGACTGTAAATATTACTCCACCTCATTTATTTTCAGTTCTGGCAGTACGGTGAGTGGGTGGATGTTGTCATTGATGATCGTCTGCCAACCAAGGATGGGAAGCTGCTTTTTGTGCATTCAGCGGAGGGGAGTGAGTTCTGGAGCGCACTCATGGAGAAGGCTTATGCCAAGTAAGTACAATACAAAAGGACTTTTGCTGGAAGTCAATCCTGAAGGTTAGCTATGATTAAATTTAATGATATAGATATCCCTTTGGCTCTAACTGAATAGCCAACACAGCAGAGCTTTCGTACAGATCACTGTGATGGATTATGAACCACTGCACAACAACCAATTATCAATTAACATTGACTTTTCTAGAGCATTTACTGTAATGAAGGGAAATATTTGATTGGACATTGGGGGGGTGCAGTGGCCAACCAACTCAGTCCTTAATCCTGTATTTTGCTGTCACGTAGACTGAACGGATCCTATGAAGCTCTCTCGGGTGGGACCACCACCGAAGGGTTTGAAGATTTCACAGGTGGACTTGCAGAGTGGTATGAACTGAGGAAGGCCCCACCCAATCTGTTCAAGATTATCCAGAAAGCTCTGAGGACTGGATCTCTGCTGGGCTGCTCTATAGATGTGCGTGTCACTTCTTTTATTCTTTGTGTTCAGTAGATCCTGGAATAGATGGCTAAAGCCTTCAGTCTGGATTCCTTGCCCTAGCGTTCATGTCTTAATAATAATGCTCTGGGTGGAATCCATGGTTTGAACTTAATGTACCAAAAATGGCTGCCTAGGGATCTGTTAAGGCCTTTGTGTCCCTAGTACCACAGGCAGAGGTTGCCAGCTGGCTGGTAAATTGATGCTTGATACCAATGTTATTAATAGGGAAAAACATAAAAATATAGAAAGGCCACTATAAGAAAAAGTGGCAACCCTGATATAACAAGTTCCTATCCCCGTCTTCCCTGTGGTTTCCATCTTACTCTGTAATAACTGATGTCATCCACTCCTCATACTATAACTGCTGCTAGAGCCCATATTTGGCCCCCCCAAGATAGCTTTAATGCCCAGATTCCTGGTACCGCTAAACCCCCATGAACATCTCCCACATGTACCGTATTTACTTTGTCTTTATCCCCCAAATCATAGTATTTTTAAGTGATTACTTATTACTCACCCCCTTCCCAAACTGATATATATGCCTAGAGAATCCCAAATCACTGTGCGCATTCTCCAACAATCAAAAGCGAAATAATATCATTTGTTTGCATTTTTGTAATTCTTTCAGATCACAAGTGCAGCGGAGACAGAAGCCATCACATTCCAGAAGCTCGTGAAGGGCCATGCCTACTCTGTGACTGCAGCAGAAGAGGTTGGTGTCCACCGTTATTTCTGCTCCTCCTATGGAATATGAGTAAATGGAAGTAGTTGCTGGGTACATATGCTTTACCAACACATAACTACGTATTTTATGGAGGGTATGGTTACATAGTTACATAGGGTGGAAAAAAGACCAGAGTCCATCAAGTTCAACCCTTCCAAGTAAACCCAGCACCCACACCCTATACTAACCAATCTATACACTCACATACATAAACTATATATACACACATTAATACTAACTGTAGATATTAGTATCACAATAGCCTTGGATTTTCTGCTTGTTCAAAAACTTATGGTCACTTTATAGCGATGGAATTCTATTGCCGTTGGGCGTTGACCTAGAGTCACATGACCATTGTTGTTTGTGGCCCTAATATGGGTAACGTCAGCTAGCTATTGGGCTGGACTGACCCACTTCCCAATCCCCCATCTTCTACTGTTGTGCTGATCTCAACCGTCTATTTGTTCCTGTTGCTGAAATATTTTATTTATCCACTGTAACTGACCCATATATTCAACCTAATGATGCAGTTCTCTATGAGTTAATGTTCTTTCCTCTCCAAGGTGCAATATCGAGGGAACCTGGAAAAGCTGATCAGAATCAGAAATCCCTGGGGGGAAGTGGAATGGACCGGGGCCTGGAGTGACAAGTAAGGGAACCTACAAGCCTTGGTCTGGTCACTAATATGGGAACCACTATTAGAATGAAAGATCATGGTGGATACATGTTCTGTGGATGACCTCAAGGCATTTACTCTGCGTTCTCTTCTAGTTCCAGCGAGTGGAATTCTGTGGATCCGGATGTGCGGGAAAAGTTGATCAAGAGATGTGACGATGGAGAGTTTTGGTAAGAAATTCACCTTTGTGCAACACAATATGAAATTCTATTGAGACTCCAGGCCCTATTACAGGCCCTGTCTGTAGAGGGGTTGTTGCAAGATGCCTTAGACATTACTTATTTATTGGGCCTCTGAAGAGGGTACTTGAGCCTCTGTGTACTTGAAACTGTTATAAAGAAAATCCGAGGCACCATATTTTTGGCAATGGTTAGGGAGTGCTATAGTATGATATGGCAGCAATACATACAATCAATCTGTTCTGGATCTGTAGGATGTCCTTCAATGACTTCTTGAGAAACT
Source organism: Xenopus tropicalis (assembly GCF_000004195.4). Lineage (NCBI taxonomy): Eukaryota > Metazoa > Chordata > Amphibia > Anura > Pipidae > Xenopus > Xenopus tropicalis. The sequence goes on along the minus strand of NC_030681.2, from coordinate 9,038,449 downwards.
ATTCAAGACTGGAGATCTGCAATCTGACCCCGGACACTCTGGCCTCTGACAAATACAGTAAGTGGAGTCTGACCAAGATGGACGGCACGTGGAGGAGAGGCTCGACAGCCGGCGGATGCAGGAATTTCCCAGGTGGGGCTGAGCTCAGAGTTCAATGAGAAGGCCAATAACAGGAGGAAATCACTGTGGCCTAGTCTAGACTTTTCTTTCACTCTCAACCAGTGGCTCAGGGGCACCATGTTGCATAGAGGCTGCCTAATAGCCAATCACAGCCCTTATTTGGCACCTCCATGCAGGTTTCCACTTGACCTAAATCTCTAAATCAAGCCAAGCAATCTAACATTTTTATTTGACCTCTAAAGGTCACTTATTCATTAAAGTGATGTATCAGAACTTGCAGACTGTTGGGTTTCATAATATGAAGTACACCTCCCATTGCAGTAGGTACTAGTGTACTGTGTGTCTTTCATAGAGTAAACTATGAGTAAACTATCCAAAGAAATATAATTGCCAGCCTATGTTCTTCTTGAACCCCCACAAGCACTCTCACATAGATGGTCATGGACATATTGTGTTGGCTTACAGAAACCTTCTGGATGAACCCCCAGTATGTGATTAAGCTGGAAGAAGCAGATGATGATCCTGATGATAATGAGGAAGGCTGCACCTTTATTGTCGGTCTGATACAGAAGAACCGCAGGAAGCAGAGGAAGATGGGAGAGGACATGCACACCATTGGCTTTGCCATCTATGAGGTAGGGGAGCTGAATAGCCTGCCTGACCAATATCTGGCCAAAAATTGGCCAATAAATGCTGTTGAGTATGGAGTATGGACTCCATCAGTTTGATGCAGTCACCTCCCGATGGGTCTGTGTAGGAATGCATTATGATAGGATCTTTGGCCCAGGGGCCAAAGCATAAGACCAGCCTGAATTGGCCCACCGAACAAATGGCCAAATCAAACAAAGGTCTATTCATCTGGAGATCTCTCCATACAAACAGATCTTCAGGTAGATGCCCAACTTTGCAATAATGAAAGCAACTCACTGATTAGTTGCTCTAAGTATAAACCTGTATAAGTATAAAAAAAATTCACATATGTCAAGGTTTGAAAGTTTTGAATGTCTTACATATTGTTAATGTATATTGAAGGTATCAAGACACTCCCTATATGTTCTATAATGTTTGGAAATTGCCCTGTTTTTATATGGATTTCCGTTCTTCGTTTTTTCCCCAGGTGCCGCCACAGGTATGTTCATTGTGCCAGAATTTCCAAACACATAGAATAGAGACATTATCTGTATATGGAAGAGTAGGTTTGTATTAAAGAATTCCCCCCCCCAAATCTTGCCCTAACGGACCTTCAAGGTGGGTTTCAGGTGTATTTAGAAGAGCAAATATACATTCTCCCCAGTTTTCACCGTTACTGACCTTCAAGGTGGGCCTTCAGGTATATTTAGGAGATATGGCCATTCTCCCCAATTGACACTGAGCCCCCTACCAGTGCTCTAATTAAAGAGTCAATAAGGCCAGAGGTCCAATCTGACATTAGACGGGTCACCCCATGTCCCTGCAAAGTGATAACACCCCACATTTGTCTATGGCGAAACAATGAGAGGATTATGGCACATGAATGACCGGCAGGATGGCTTTGGGGGGAGTCTGGAAGATGATAGACGTGAGTCTCCGGCACAGGGTAACATTCACTTCAATAACTGGAAATGGGAAACTCTTGGCTGTTTCTACCACCGCTGTCAATGGTTTAATTCTCTATCTCTTGGTGGATGGTTCTAACCCTGTTATTGGTTTAATAGTCTTAATTCCTAAGGGTAACGGCACCTAAGCTTCTCTTCTCCGGTGAATTTCAGGCCTCTGTGCCGCTTGTTATTTACAGGAATGGAAACTCCATGTAATAAGCGGTTACCACTCATGTTAATGACAGAAGGCACGGCAAGGCATTTCTTTGTATCTACTCAGGCTTTTTGTCTCCCATTTCAGCTCACTGGCCAGAAGGACATTCGCCTGAGCCGAGATTACATTCTAAGGAACAAGATTCGGGAAAAATCCGACACCTATATAAACCTGCGCGAGGTGCTGAACAGATTCCGGCTGCCCCCAGGGGAGTACGTCATTCTGCCTTCCACATTCGAACCCCACAAAGTCGGAGACTTCTGCCTGCGGGTCTTCTCTGAAAAGAACGCCGAGTCCAAGTAAGTATTGGGGCAGGGGCGCCGCTAATAATGTCTCTTTCATTGTTTGCCGGAAAGATTTTCTAAAAATATTTAATAATAATTGAAAGTCTTAACCTGAAGGCTTTTAGCTGCTACTGTGGTTCTGTCAGACTGGCCCACTGGGATAGCAGGAAACTCATAATGGGCCCAATTGTCAATGGGACCTCCTGCTTCCTAGACCTATATCTTGGCTATTTCTAAGCACAACTGATGGAATGAAAGAAGTATAGATAGAAGTATTTAATGAAAAGAGACTAGAAGAATAAAGAGGTTGAGTGAGGGGAAATGGGAAAATAGTTTGGTCCTTTGGTCCCCATGGTCTAAGCCAGTGATCCCCAACCAGTGGCTCCTGGGCAACATGTTGCTCACCAACCCCTTGGATGTTGTGGCCACAAAGTAGGTGCCATTTTTACGTTTCTGGCTTGGAGACAAGTTTTGGAAGCCCGGAGACACAGTTTTACTCCAAGCAGAGCCTCCTGCAGGCCAGCAGCCACATGGGGCTACCAAATAGCCAATCACAGTCTTTATTTGACATCCCCAAAGAACTTTATCATGCTTGTGTGACTCCTAAACACTTTGGTACATCTGAGTGTGGCTCGCAAGTAAAAAAGGTTGCAGATCCCTGGTCTAAGGTTTCAGACACCGTGGCTGTGACATTGCAACTCTGCAAAACAACCAATCAGATGTTGGCTTAGATTAGTCTAATGCAGTTAGTATAACTTCAGCAATGTTCTGATTGGTCCTGCTTTGTATTTACTAGTCCAAACTTGCACTTGTACAAGAAGGAGAGATTGGGGCCGATTCACTAAAGGTCGACAACGCTTATCGCATGCTTTTTGTGTTAAAAAGCATGCGATAATTAAGTCCTGAGTCATCAAAGTCATTTCGCATGTGTAAAGACGCATATCACAATGTGTTATTTACCTCACCTTGCGTTAATTAGCTAATAGAAATAGTTACTACAAATTGTTAGTAACTAGTGTATAGTGAAGGCATCAAGACACTCCCTATATGTTCTATAATATTTGGAAATTGCCCTGTTTTTATATGGATTTCCGTTCTTCGTTTTTTCCCCAGGTGCCAAGACAGGTATGTTCATTGTGCCAGAATTTCCAAACACATAGAATAGAGACATTATCTTTATATGGAAGAGTAGGTTTGTATTAAAGACTTCTTTAGATTGAGTTGGAGGTTGTCCAGTGCTTTCAAGCTTGAAGGGCCAACTTTTGGCCAGGGTGTCCATTAAAGGTCCAGGCTTTGGTCAGGGCCCCCTTAGCTCCTGAAACAAGTACATATATAGGAAAGATTGAATGTATCAGTTATTCAGCTATAGCTTCATGAATATCTAGAACAGCAAGTACATACCCCCCCCCCCCGCCCACAAATCTTGCCCTAACGGACCTTCAAGGTGTATTTAGAAGGGCAAATAGACTTTCTTCCCAGTTTTCACTGTTACTAACCTTCAAGGTGGGCTTTCGGGTATATTTAGAAGATATGGCCATTCTCCCCAATTCTCAGTGAGCCCCCTACCAGTGCTCCAAGCCCCACAGAACTGAATTAAAGAGTTAATAAGGCCAGAGGTCCAATCTGACATTAGACAGGCCGCCCCATGTCCCTGCAAAGTGATAACACCCCACATTTGTCTATGGCGAAACAATGGGAGGATTATGGCACATGAATGACCGACAGGATGGCTTTGGGGGGAGTCTGGAAGATGATAGACGTGAGTCTCCGGCACAGGGTAACATTCACTCCAATAACTGGAAATGGGAAACTCTTGTTTCTACCAGGGCTGTCAATGGATTAATTCTCTTGGTGGATGGTTCTAACCCGGTTACTGGTTTAATAGTCTTAATTCCTAAGGGTAACGGCACTAAACTTCTCTTCTCCGGTGAATTTCAGGCCTCGGTGCTGCTTGTTATTTACAGGAATGGAAACTCCATGTAGTAAGAGGTTGCCACTCATGTTAATGACAGAAGGCACGGCAAGGCATCTCTTTGTATCTACTCACATTCATGAAGCAGAGCCTCCTGTAGGCCAGCAGTTCCCATGGGGCTACCAAATAGCCAATCTTGTGTGGCTCCAAAGCACTTTGTTACATCTGAGTGTGGCTCACAAGTAAAAAAGGTTGCAGATCCCTGGTATAAGGTTTTCTGGTTGGCCCCTGGCATCCCATTCAGACACTGTGCAACTCTGCAAAACAACCAATCAGACGTTGGCTTAGATTAGTCTTATGCAGGTATCATAACTTCAGCAATGCTCTGATTGGTCCTGCTTTGTATTTACTAGTTCAAACTTGCACTTGTACAAGAAGGACCGATTTTAGAGATATTAGGTGCCCATCCTTCATCATAAAACCTTGTTTTCATGTTTTTCTTTTGTTGTTGCTGTTTGTAGAGTTCCTGATGATGAAATCAAGGCTGACATTGATGAGGTAATGTCTTTGTCACCGTGTGTCAGTAGTACTGTGTTTAATAAATCCATGTAATTACTGGAATGATAAAAGAGATTAGATGGAACCTCCTTTCTTCTAAAGGAGCATAAAGGGGTTCTTACAGTGAGAGCTGGATGGAATTCTCTGCTTGAGGCGATTGTACCGGTAGATATATTATTATTATTATTAATAACATTTATTTATAAAGCGCCAACATATCCCGCAGCGCTGTACAATAAGTGGGTTACATACATTGGACATACAGAGTAACATATAAAGCAATCAGTAACCGATACAAGAGGGGAAGAGAGCCCTGCCCAAAAGAGCTTACACTCTACAAGGAGTAACATATAAAGCAATCAGTAACCGATACAAGAGGTGAAGAGAGCCCTGCCCAAAAGAGCTTACAATCTACAAGGAGTAACATATAAAGCAATCAGTAACCGATACAGGAGGTGAAGAGAGCCCTGCCCAAAAGAGCTTACAATCTACAAACATTAGAAAGCTTCAGGAAGGGATTAGATGGACTTTTTGCAGAGATTCTGAATTAGTACAGAGTTGTTCCTGGTGCCAATTTGGAGCCAGGCAGGGATTTCTGGGTATTTGTTAAACATGGGAACAGATTCTTCAGCATATAAACACATGAGCACTAGTGATGGGCGGGTTTACCCTAATGTCAGGTGGTTAGGGTTGAAATTTGTGCGACCAATGAGGGTTCGGGTTGAGTGCAGGTCAGACTGGGTTCGGGTTGGGTGTGTTGGATCCTATGGCACATACAGAGCGGAAGGACATTAGGACGGTTCCTAATAAGCCAACATTATGTGGGTATGGGTCGGGTACGGTTCCTAAAAAAGCCGACATTATGTGGGTATGGGTCGGGTACGGTTCCTAATAAGCCAACATTATGTGGGTATGGGTCGGGTACGGTTCCTAATAAGCCAACATTATGTGGGTATGGGTCGGGTACGGTTCCTAATAAGCCAACATTATGTGGGTATGGGTCGGGTACGGTTCCTAATAAGCCAACATTATGTGGGTTAGGTTTGGGTGCGGGTTGAGTTTTTCCGGACCCCACACATCACTAGTGAGCCCCCTATTCACATTACAGCCTTTCCTCCGGCTGCACTCCCACTCCCAAGGCTCCCCCCCGCGTATATTTGTACATTGTAATGGGATTTGTCTTTTTAATATTTTATGGATATTAAATAAATGGATTTGTTTGTTGTTATGCCCACACCTGGTCCCTGGGCTCACAAGCAGATGCCAGTGGGCACAAATCCTAAAGTGATGGTGCATCCTTATTGGTGCTACAGGAAACTTGCATCAAATGTAATTTTCTTTGTGTATTTCCTGTTGATTATGGAAGTGCCCCAGTCTTCCTGCACCTAAGAATATTACAGTGTGGGTCTGGGGTGATAAAAGCCTCCATGTTATCCACAGTTGGAGAGCAGTGGCCATTTTGTCTCTGCTTGAAGTGTGGATCAGACAAAGCCTTGCAGAACAGCCCTGAAGGGCCCCCCGATATCTGTTTTCCCACCCTGTGTCTTAATACATTTATTGCCCCGCTAATATGCCTCTCACACTGTCCATCTCATTCCCAGGACGTCAATGAAGATGCCATCGACCCCAACTTCAAAAGGATGTTCCTGGCGCTGGCAGGAGATGTGAGTTTATGGCACCAATTGGGCCCTTTACATTTTTATATTCAGTCGTTTGACTCCATAGCCTGTAATAAGACTCTGAGAGCGGTGACTGCTCTCACTAAGTAGCATTTGTCCTGACTAGTGGTGTAGACACACGGCTCGGGGGGGGGGGGTTCAGGGTAAAAAAATGGGCCACCACTTCCGGTTCAGGGCAGGTGTGGGTTTTGCCCACTAACAATATAAGCAGCATCCAGTTTGCGCATTGCAGCTGGGCTCCCAATAGCCCCTCCGGTGGTGCTATAGTGTTTCCCAAGCCCACCCCTCAGCTAACAGGGCAGCGTCAGACTGGGGGTTTTGCCCCTCCCATACACACCTGGACTTTGCCACAATTGGGGGACAGAAGGCAGCGGGGGAGCAACAGTACTTACAGTTATAGGGTCTATCGGGCCCAGTCTGACCTTGTATGTGGGCAGGTCAGCTTTGGGCAGGGTTAAGTAGGAGCAGGTTAGGGGGGTAAGCTTCAGACTGGGGGTTTTGCCGCCCCCCATACACACCTGGACTTTGCCACAATTGGGGGAGAGAAGGCAGCAGGGGTGCAACAGTATTTACAGGTTTCGGGCCCAGTCCGACCTTGTATTTGGGCAGGTCAGCCTTGGACTGTGTTGAGAAGGGGTAGGTTAGGGGGGCTAAGGGTCGGAAAATCTCCAACCTGCACATTACGGCAAGCTGGCTACTGCTCTCCCTAGCCAGTCCTTGGCCCCCCAACACTCACTGGCCATTTCATAGTTACTAACCACTGCAAGTCCCTACCTACTGCTCTCTCTCACTAGGCTCAGTGCTTACTAACTACCTACACCTAAACATTCATATCTCTGAGTAAGTACCTGCTGCTATTACTAATGGCTTGCTAGCGAATCACTGGGCTAGCCACACAATTGGAAGTGGTGAATGAGGGGAAGTCGCATAGAGTTGCTTCAGAAGGAAACTTTGAGCCACTTCTCGTCATTTTACCACTTCCTGTGGAAAACCAAAGCGATGCATAGGCCTTTCCAACGGCAATTCCCTTTGTTGCTGGAGGAAAGGCATTTTGGAGAGATGACCCATTGTTGCTTTAAAATAGAAAAATAAAGAAAATATGGATTATGAAAATTAACTGTAAAACTGCCCAGATTACTATTCTGAGCACATTTGCAATTTGCATTATTTGTTTTTTCTATTTTCAACATATTAAATATGTAATGGATACATGGAACAAAACAACAGCGCCACCTGCTGTTCATTTGGGCTGATATGAGGTGAGTGAGCGGAGAAGAGTCATCTGACATCAGTTTTAAGCAGAGCAACGTCACAAGATTTTCCTTTTCTCACTAAAGCAATTTTTTCTACGGATTGTGTCCAATCAGCTTAAATGAACAGCAGGGGGAGCTTTACTGTGGTTTTAATAGTTATATATATACCATCTATATATATGTATATATATTGCCAACTAAATGCTCTCCTATACACACTGCCATGTAGCTTGGGCGCCATGTTTTCCCCTACCGGGCCCTATAGCAATTTCAGGGATGATTCTCCATGTTGCTGCAGTCCGTACTGTTCCATGTGTGTGAATTTCACTCGTTACTAATCAGCCTTCATTTTTCTCATTCCATTTAATGACGCGCAGTCGCCGGAGGTAGGACGCATCTCACGGTTTGACGCTGATACCCTGTGTGCCGTTTCATTCCTGATTCACTTTGCTCTCTCCCCAGTGTCGGACTGGGGTGCCAGGGGGCCCAGCAGAAATCCTTAGACTGTGGCCCCAGTTTCCAAACCATTTTTCCTTCTCTCTTCATTCACCTTCTTTATTCCCTTTATCACTTACCGTATATACTCGAGTATAAGCCAATCCGAATATAAGCCGAGGTACCTAATTTTACCTAAGAAAACTGGAAAAACGTATTGACTCGAGTATAAGCCTAGGGTGGGAAACGCAGCCGCTACTGCTAAGTTTTAATAATCAAAATAAATACCAATAAAATGACATTAATTGAGGCATCAGTGGGGTATATGTTTTTCACTATTTATTTCAAAGAAAAACAGTAAACTAGCTCTGTAAGCGGAGAAGAGGGTCAACAAAAACAATATGAGTACTATGTACTAAGTACTACCCCACACTCATTGCACATTGGCAAACTGGCAGCAGACCCAGTCCCCGAGGGATGTAAGGGGGAATAAGTATTGCTAGTGGGAGACTAGGCCAGGGCACTGGGGGGTCTGGTTGCGGGGGGCCTAATTTGCACACAAAGGAGAGAGGGTGCTAGTCTAGAGGGACCCATGGCACCCGACTCAAGTATAAGCCGAGGGTGACTTTTTCAGCACATTTTGGGTGCTGAAAAACTAGGCTTATACTCGAGTATATACAGTATCTGTATGTATTATTATTATCTATCCTTCCTTCCATTTTTTCTCTTTGTTCTCATATTGAAATGGGGGAAGGCCCTGGTATAGGCCTACAAGGCAAATGGCTGGGTGAGCCTGAGCCCACCGGGTCCCATTATCCTGGTGGGCCAGTCCGACACTGGTTCTGCCTATCCTGTGACTCTGGACCCTGTTATTCCCCTTTGGCTCCAGTCTTGGCGGCGCTAGTAAAAGTCCTGCTGGATTAGATGGGCCGGCGGCAAGCCGATTCTATTTAAGGGAATGACCAAGTCAAGCAGCTACAGCGAAGCTAAAACCGGTGGAGAATGCGCCCGGTGTGCCGTAGGCCTAACTGTGCAGCTATGGGAATGTCTATGCACTGCTATCTTTTATTTTACCCCAATAGAGAAAGGTTGATCCCCCCTCCGGCATTTATTTTATTTGCTTGGCATCTAAAAGCATCAGACTCCGTATGCACAGGCGACTTTACTTGCGTTTGGCATGAAAAACTGCAATAACGCCTGTGTGTCCCGAAGCTTAGGCACGCTGCATTTAATTGCCAAGCATGTACTGTCGCTCTATTTAGTGGCCCAATGTGTAAGGGCGCACACCCGATCCAGATTTGGGGGGTACATATGAATATTCAAGTAGATCAAAAAAGTAACTGCACACTTCAGTAATAAAAAGTGCAAAAGTGATACGTTTATTAGAGAAAAATATCATGTAACAAATAAATACATAAGCCCAATGCTTTTTGACCCATTAATGGGTCTTCATCAGGGGCTAAAAAGTCAAAAAGGGGCAGAAAGTAATAATACTAACACAAGGATATATACCCTCACTTTTGTGTGAGTACAGGTATGGGATCCGTTATCCGGAGACCCGATATCCAGAACGCTCCGAATTACGTAAAGCCTGTCTCCCATAGACTCCATTTTAATCAAATAATTCAGATTTTTAAAATTGATTTCCCTTTTCTCTTTAAAAATAAAACAGTACCTGTACTTGATCCCAACTAAGATATAATTACCCCTTATTGGGGGCAGAACAGCCCTATTGGGTTTATTTAATGGTTAAATGATTCCCTTTTCTCTGTAATAATAAAACAGTACCTGTACTTGATCCCAACTAAGATATAATTACCCCTTATTGGGGGCAGAACAGCCCTATTGGGTTTATTTAATGGTTAAATGATTCCCTTTTCTCTGTAATAATAAAACAGTACCTGTACTTGATCCCAACTAAGATATAATTACCCCTTATTGGGGGCAGAACAGCCCTATTGGGTTTATTTAATGGTTAAATGATTCCCTTTTCTCTGTAATAATAAAACAGTACCTGTACTTGATCCCAACTAAGATATAATTACCCCTTATTGGGGGCAGAACAGCCCTATTGGGTTTATTTCATGGTTAAATGATTCCCTTTTCTCTGTAATAATAAAACAGTACCTGTACTTGATCCCAACTAAGATATAATTACCCCTTATTGGGGCAGAACAGCCCTATTGGGTTTCATTAATGTTATATTGATTTCTTAGTAGACTTAAGGTATGAAGATCCAAATTACAGAAAGACCCCTTATCCAGAATACCCTTGGTCCCGAGCATTCTGGATAATGGGTCCTATACCTGTATTATTTCTTTCTGCCCCTTTTTTACTTATTAGCCCCTGATGAAGACCCATTAATGGGTCGAAATGCATTGGGCTAATGTAGTTATTTGTTACATGATATTTTTCTCTAATAAATATATTACTTTTTCGCTTTTCATTACTGGAGTGTGCGGTTACTTTTCTCCTTGTAGCTCTATTCAGTGACAGCGCCAGATCCGTAGGTTCAGCCATTCTGGGTCTCATTACAGTGATTGCTGCTGTTTAAATAAATCAGTAGGATTGTGAAAGCTCTATAATCAGCCGGCCCATTAAGCACTTACATATGAGTAGCTGCAAGGCCACGGGATGCCATTACTTCTAGCATTTGGCACTGTCGGCACAATGTACTGAGCTGCATTTGCTTCCATTGTAGAACAAGTAAACCTTAAAAATAAAACTGAATGTAAAATAAGTCAGGGCTCATTTCCTAAGCATTTTCTGTTCCCTTGGGCTCTGTACCTACTACTCTCACTTCCGTAATTGCTCTGTTCCTTGGGGAAACCGCAGGCTCTGTGAGATATTATTAGGTACATGCCGGGTATCGAACACACGGGGCTTCCAGTCAGTGCTCCGAAAACAATAACATCTCTCTCCGGGATGCCCAGTAAGCAGACTTGTCATGTCTTGTCATGATATTTATGGGGCACTTTTTATCTCTAAATGACACTGTTACACAGCAAATAATTCCCTCTGCCATTTAACCTTTTATTCTTGTACCAACAAATGTATTTGTAGCTGTAATATTGGTGTGTAGGCGCCATCTCAGTGCCTTGTGCCTGAGTCTGAGCTTTCAGCCAGCGCTACACATTAGAACTGCTTTCAGCTAACCTATTGTTTCTCCTACTCCCATGTAACTGGAGGAGTCCCAAGCCGGACTTGGATTTCTTACTATTGAGTGCTATTCTGATACCTACTGGGAGCTGCTATCTTGCTCCCTTCCCATTGTTCTGCTGATCGGCTGCTGGGGGTGAGGGGGGGTGGATATCACTCCAACTTGCAGCGCAGCAGTAAAGTGTGCCTGAGTCTGAGCTTTCAGCCAGCGCTACACATTAGAACTGCTTTCAGCTAACCTATTGTTTCTCCTACTCCCATGTAACTGGAGGAGTCCCAAGCCGGACTTGGATTTCTTACTATTGAGTGCTATTCTGATACCTACTGGGAGCTGCTATCTTGCTCCCTTCCCATTGTTCTGCTGATCGGCTGCTGGGGGGGGGGGGGGGGGGGATTTCACTCCAACTTGCAGCGCAGCAGTAAAGTGTGCCTGAGTCTGAGCTTTCAGCCAGCACTACACATTAGAACTGCTTTCAGCTAACCTATTGTTTCTCCTACTCCCATGTAACTGGAGGAGTCCCAAGCCGGACTTGGATTTCTTACTATTGAGTGCTATTCTGATACCTACTGGGAGCTGCTATCTTGCTCCCTTCCCATTGTTCTGCTGATCGGTTGCTGGGGGTGAGGGGGGGGGATATCACTCCAACTTGCATTGAGATATTTTTTTTGCTCTTATGCTTGGGAGCTGCTATACTGCTTGCTTTAGCTGAACCAGTCTTCATACGCCACCTAGTGGCCATAGCTTGAATCTCTGCCAATGCTCTGTAGGGTAAGCGCCAAACAAATGCCAAGTTGCCAGGCTGCATTATTATTATTTTTTTATTATTATAATGACGTATGTATAAAGCAGCACCTCACAATAAATGGGTGTGTATATTGCATGCAAAAAATATCTCCCAGTACAGGAGGTACAGAGAGCCGGCTCAGTAGAGCTTACAAATACTAATGGCATTTAAATAAACTGCCGTCCTTGAAGCCATTAACCCTGTACCTTCTGGGTACAGAATAAGCTGCAGTGTTATTAATGATCATTTAGAGTAATGATAAATGGATATTTTGTTTAGAAATTGGGAATATTTTAGTTTTAAGGCGGCCTCCTTTATAGGCTCGGGGCCCTTTGCCTCTGCAACGACCTCCCTCTATGTCCCTGTCTGTCACCGGAACCCTAATTTGTGTTTCTCTGCCCCCCCAGGACAAAGAGATCTCTCCGCATGAACTCTTTAACATCCTACAGAAGGTGATATCCAAGCGTAAGTCTCTCTGTAGTCGGAATCTGGATTATTGTGCTGAGTATTGGGCATGTGCTGGCAGAGCCGCTATTGAATCCCAGCTTGTGTTCTAAATATAATCATCCTGTGCTGCCCAGTCATTAACTGCCATGTTGCCCCCCCAGGACCCCATATCACCCCCATAATACTATTTACTGACACTAGAGCAGCCCCGAAAAAACCCTGGCTCCATAGGCAGTATGGACTGTATATCTGGGCAGCACTCTGAATATAGGGCCCTGGGGTGGCACGGCTGCCTTGTCCCCATGTGGGGCAGTTGTATGCCAGTATATGTGCATTCAGGGCCGCCATCAGGGGGGCACAGGGGGGACAGTCGTCCCGGGCCCAGGTAGCTCGGGCCCCCTCAATTCCAGGCCCTTGTTGTTGGTGGTCAGCAGTAATGCTATTGGTCACGCCCTATGCGTACGTGTGATGTCAGTACACATGGGGCGCAACCATATAAAAGTGAGAACGCAGTGGGGGATCCTGGGGACACAGTTGTACAAAGAAGGATGAGGTCACAGCCGTACGAGGCAGGAGGAAGCCGTAGGATGCAGGGGAAGCCATAGGACGCTGGGGGGAGGCGCTGGAGGATGCTTGGGGGGGAAGCTGGAGGATGCTGGGAAAGAAGCTGGGGGGGGAGCTGGAGGATGCTGGGATGGATGCATGTTGGGATGAGTTGGAGGATGCTGGGGGGGAGTTGGAGGATGCTGGGGGGGAGCTGGAGGATGCTGGGGGAGAGTTGAAAGTTGCTGGGAAGGATGCTGGGGGGGGAGCTGGAGGATGCTGGGGGAGAGAGCAATGTTTTAGTGGTCCCTGCCCTGGCACCACTGCAAAACGTAACCCCACCAATCTTTAAGGTGGGTCCTGGCTACCAATGTCTGTGTGTCCTTGTACTGATGGGAGGAGACACTGGGGAAGGGGCCATTGGGGGTGGGGCATGGGAGGAGGGGGGCCCAGAAAATTTTGTTGTGAGGGGCCCTGTGATTTCTGATGGCGGCCCTGTGTGCATTTTGTATCATTGTGGCTCTTCTATTCTTAGTTCCCTGGTGGCCAGGCCATACACCCCCACAGCTGATTGGCCATACACCCCCAAAGCTGATTGGCCATACACCCCCACAGCTGATTGGCCATACAGGCACTAGGCTACAAGCATAGTTCACATATCTCTTGCCCAGGCACAGATGCCCAATTACTGCCACTTCCAATACCTGAAAAGGCCCTAAAAGCTGCCTGTAATGACTGACTGCCTGCTGTGTTCTTTCAGGAGAAGACATAAAGTCCGATGGGTTCAGCATAGAGACCTGTAGGACAATTGTTGACCTGCTGGATGTATCCTTGTGCTGCTCTGTTGTCTAACACTGTCTGTTCATTATGGTCGGCAAATAAAAGGGCAGTATGCACTGACTTCCTTTTTTGGTATAAAACAACAGTGCTGTCTTGCTTTATGGCAGGGATTCTAGATATACACTTGGCCTTACCAGACACGGTTGGTGCTACAACAAGGTAGTAATGTGATTCTGCATTTCCATTAAGGGGTATTTCAGTGCAGGAGTGGCTGTTTGGGCGGCTGGGGGGCCCAGTCTCATATGCAGTTTCTATATATATATATGCAAAGTAACTCATCTTCCCTGGGTTCTTGGGGGGGTTGGCCATAAAACGATTTTGCGAGTAGCTTCCAAGGGTGCTGCTGTCACATTGCATATATTGTTTATTTCCCTTTACTCTCTCCCAGTCTGATGGTACAGGGAAACTTGGCCTTAAGGAGTTCAAAATCCTATGGACAAAAATACTGAAGTACCAGGTAGGTATTGCCCCCAGTGTCTCTGTGCCCCAAACATAACATTCTATCAAGGCAGTATTTATAAAAAAAATAACATGTCTGTCATTAATAGCCCCTAAATAGACAATATGCAATGAGGAGGAACTTGTTATACATATTTATTAGGAAAGGATTAAAAATAACAAAATGCCCTGACTGGAATTGAACCCAGGAACCCAGTCTTGGGTTCAGTTCCAGCCAGGGCTCTATATACAATGTATGGTCTTCCCTTGCCCACATGGTTTCCTCCCAAAAACATACAGGTGGGTTAGTTTTATTTATAAAATTATATTACATATATTTTATTTATTATTATTGGCTAATAATAATACTTACTATAGTCAATTTTATAGTTAGAGTGCAAGTTCCACTGGGCAGGGCTGTAGAATGTCAGTGCTATATAAATAAAGGATAATAATAATAAGTCATTATGTGCATGTGATAAGCATTGGGCAATTGTTTGTACAAGAGTAATGAAGTCTCTCTGGTAACAGAAAATATACAGCAGCGTGGATAGGGACCACTCCGGCACTATTAATTCCTATGAGATGCGGGGAGCCCTGGAAGCTGCAGGTCAGTTTTATATTCATTCTTTACAGTCATATCTAACCATGTAGCTTGGCCCTTATATGTTCCCATTGCTACAACCTCAGGGATTAAGGTGAACTCCACCATTAATGAGCTGCTGGTGGCTCGCTTCGCGGATGAAGACCATACCATTGACTTTGATAACTTTGTGAGATGCCTTCTGCGCCTGGAGATCATGTTCAGTAAGTAGCCCAGGACCTACCCCCAAAGCAGCAGTCTAACTAAACACTAGGGTTGCTCTTCATCCCTTTACTATTAAAGGAAAAGGAAAGACATTTTGGCATTTTATTGCCAATAGATTCGCCACATTAGTGCCTAGAACCCTATATTTATTCTGCAGAAAGCTTTACCATACCTGAGTAACAGCCCTAGAAGCTTTCTCTGTGTGTTTTAGCTCAGTCTCAAAGCTTCTGTGCTGTAGATCTGGCTGTTGGTAGCTCAGATTACACAGCACAGTTGGGAGGGGGAGAGAGTTGAGATGGGAGGAGGAAAGAGTTGAGATGGGAGGGGGAGAGAGAGATGATGGGAGGGGGAGAGAGTTGAGATGGGAGAGGGAGAGAGTTGAGATGGGAGGAGGAAAGAGTTGAGATGGGAGGGGGAGAGAGTTGAGATGGGAGGAGGAAAGAGTTGAGATGGGAGGGGGAGAGAGTTGAGATGGGAGGGGGAGAGAGAGATGATGGGAGGGGAAGAGAGAGATGATGGGAGGGGGAGAGAGTTGAGATGGGAGGGGGAGAGAGTTGAGATGGGAGGGGGAGAGAGAGATGATGGGAGGGGGAGAGAGTTGAGAAGGGAGGGGGAGAAAGAGATGATGGGAGGGGAAGAGAGAGATGATGGGAGGGGGAGAGAGTTGAGATGGGAGGGGGAGAGAGTTGAGATGGGAGGGGGAGAGAGAGATGATGGGAGGGGGAGAGAGAGATGATGGGAGGGGGAGAGAGTTGAGATGAGAGGGGGAGAGAGGTAAAAATTGAGCAGTTCCCTGAAATATTTTTCTGAGAGCAGGAAGTCTGACACAGAAGATCATGTATACAAAATAAAAGGAAAGAAACCTGGCTTTTCTTTTCACTTAGTGCAGTGTTTTTGGAAGTGAAAAATCTAGGTCTCTATGAGAATATATTGCATAAAACAGATGAGCTGTAAAGTCCCATCTAGTAGTATGTGCCATTGGATAAACCCAAATAGGAAACTGCCAATTTAAGTACTAAGGGCCGCCCCCTGGGATCATAGGATTCATAGTGCACACAAACAAGCCAAGGCACGCATACATGCTAGGCCCCATCAGCCAATGAATGGGCAGAGTTCTGCCTTTTGCTCCCACACTACTTCCTGTTACAGTTAGAGCTGCATCACTTCCTGTCAGCTGATCTCTGAGGGAGCACACAGCCCATCACTAAATGGCGGCTCAAGGGAAAGGATATAAAAGGGCAATATTTACTGATATATATATTCCAGTTTGGGGAGATTCTTTAATAGGCCACTTAATATAATATAAACTGTCTGTTGGTTACGTATTCATTCTGGGGGTGTAGTTTCCCTTTAACAAGATAAAAGTGGGGAGCCCTCGCTTGCTGTTAGAATTACCAACACACATCACTTACTCAGTCATTTTTGCCTTACTACAGAGATCTTCAACCAGATGGACACTGAGAAGACCGGAGTGGTGACTCTGAAGATGGACACTGTGAGTACTGTCTGTAGCGCCCTCTGCTGACTGTAATGCACAAGTCACCCCTTCCCTCACTTTCTAAAGACAGAAAGTGAGCTGTAAAGCCTATCTAACAAGCTGGGCAGATTCCCTTTCTATCAGTAACACCGGGGGCAGGTATCTAAGGGACGTTCTGTCACTTTTGACAAAGACAATTTGCAGTTGGTTTTCATTTTTTATTATTTGTGGTTTTTTTCTTCAGCAGCTCTCCAGTTTGGAATTTCAGCAGCTATCTGGTTGCTAGGGTCTGGTTTACCTTAGCAACCAGGCAGTGGTTTGAATGAGAGGCCAGAATATAAATAGTCGAGAGAACCTAAATAGAAAGATAAGGAATAAAAAGTAACAAAAATAATAAAATTGTAGCCTCACAGAGCAATGGGTTAGCTGCCGGGGGCCAATTAATCAAAAACTATAGCAAATAAATAATGAAGACCAATTACTATTATTATTAGAATTATTATTAATAATAATAAAATGTATTTATAAAGCGCCAACATATCCCGCAGCGCTGTACAATAAGTGGGTTTCATACACTGGACATACAGAGTAACATATAAAGCAACCAATAACCGATACAGGAGGGGAAGAGAGCCCTGCCCAAAAGAGCTTACAATCTACAAGGAGTAACATATAAAGCAATCAGTAACCGATACAAGAGGTGAAGAGAGCCCTGCCCAAAAGAGCTTACACTCTACAAGGAGTAACATATAAAGCAATCAGTAACCGATACAAGAGGGGAAGAGAGCCCTGCCCAAAAGAGCTTACACTCTACAAGGAGTAACATATAAAGCAATCAGTAACCGATACAAGAGGGGAAGGGAGCCCTGCCCAAAAGAGCTTACACTCTACAAGGAGTAACATATAAAGCAATCAGTAACCGATACAGGAGGTGAAGGGAGCCCTGCCCAAAAGAGCTTACAATCTACAATTGCAAAGTTGCTAGAAATAGGGCATTCGGTATCCGTGTTTTACTTATCAAGCCTGACCAAGGGGTTGCCCTTAGAAATATTGGGGTGAGCTAAATACAGCTAAGGGATATTGCCTGCATGTAGAAATGACCCTGTGTATAGTAACCCTATTGGGCTGGATCTGACATTGGGTCACATTGTTAATCAGCCAATCATATTGCACTATGTATTATTTGGTGAAACCAGAGTTGGGCAGAAGATTCTCCCATTAATGCGATGTTTCCTTTTTGTCACAGTGGCTTTCCCTGACTGTGATCTGAGGCACCGCCGTTGCCCCGAGGAGGCCGAGAACCATCGTCCATCAAGGAAACACCCCGACCAAGGATGATGAACCCGTCTAAAACGCGTTGTTATTGGGAATCTGGGTGCCTTATTTAAAAAAAAAAAAAAAAAGAAAAACCAAAATACCGCTTTACCATGTGGGGACCAGAGAAATCCTATTAAGCTCCCATAAACACATTATTTTACTATAATATGAAGAAGCCATAATACGCGGTAATATAGATCCTAATAAAAGGTGCTTTGCCATGTTACGTAAGCCATAGCAACAGAATATAGTATAATACCATACCCCCTATTTTATAATATAAGCACAATGAAGGTCAATTTGTCATTTTTTTTAACCTATATAACTAATCAGTGACTTCTAATATCCTTATCAGATACAGTTGGGGGTGCATTATCCCTTATAATACATGAGTGAAACTGTATAACTTACTTATATGGGCACAGAACCCCTCAGTGACTGCTAATATCCTTATCATTTACAGTAGGGGGTACATTATCCCTTATAATACACGAGTGAAACTGTATAACTTACTTATATGGGCACAGAACCCCCTCAGTGACTGCTAATATCCTTATCAGATACAGTTGGGGGTGCATTATCCCTTATAATACATGAGTGAAACTGTATAACTCACTTATATGGGCACAGAACCCCTCAGTGACTGCTAATATCCTTATCATTAACAGTAGGGGGTACATTAATCCTTACTGTATAGTAGCTCCCAGATGTGTAAAACACAGCCTTGTGCCTTTATGTGGTCATTGGCCTCATTCTAATCTCCTTATATTTTAAAATAGGGGGTACAATATTCCATATATTCTGTACTGAGAGCTTTACCAGACAAGCCCGGACCCCGGCGCTTTGCCATTGGTGGTTCTCGTATACAGAATCTGCAAGACTCACGGGTTCCTGGCTGTCACTTACCTGCATTTCCCAGCATTCCTGGTGGTGCATCGCGGGGAGTCGTAGTTACAGGTGCTTGTGCTGCAGAAGAAAATACAATGTTCTCGTTCAATGCACATCTCTATACTGTGAGATCCATGGGTGGCCTTTACCCACAATGCCTTGTGCTTGCAACTGTTTACAGAGACTGCTGATTGGATATTTCTATTCAGGGAATGTAAATGCTCACAAAGGAGCTTTGGGGCCCCCGTGCCCTACGGATATTTTTATTTAGGAAATATATAAATATATGCATTTAATATAAAGAGGGACGGGTTTTAGAGCAGATTTTGCCTTTAGATACTTTAACAAGGTGCACGATAAACGTCAGCCAATCAGTAACCGGGGGGGGTGAGATTTAATGGATTTATATGTAACTGTAGGAAGTGCGGATACGGCTTTTTATATGCACAGAACATTCCTATTAATACATATGGGTGGGAGGGGCCATATTGCTGCCGTACAGTATGAGGGTGGAGCCTATTATACATATATGACAGGGAGACCACTAGAAGTAAAAGGAAGCCCCGCCCAAACCAGACAATATGGCGTTTTCCACTCAAGTCTAAGGAAGCCCCGCCCAAGCGTGACAATATGGCGCTTTCCAATAAAGTCTAAGAAGGAAGCCCCGCCCAAGCCAGACAATATGGAGCTTTCCAATAAAGTCTAAGAATGAAGCCCCGCCCAAGCCTGACAATATGGCGCTTTCCAATAAAGTCTAAGAAGGAAGCCCCGCCCAAGCCTGACAATATGGCGCTTTCCACTCAAGTCTAAGAAGGAAGCCCCGCCCAAGCCAAACAAAATGGTGCTTTCCCCTCAAGTCTAAGAAGGAAGCCCCGCCCAAGCCTGACAAAATGGTGCTTTCCACTTATGTATAAAGGCAAATGCACAAAGCGCCAATGTTCTGTCCATATAAAATGCCTTCAGAGAATGTTTTATAAATAGAAATATACAATTCTAACAGATTACGGAGATTCAAACTGATCGTTGTGTTTAGCCTTTAAGAGCCCCCATTTTCCCTACATAATTAAATGAATGCAATATCCATGCATGATTGGCGGGGGGGGGGTTTGGGGGCATTAGCGTGGGTACCTGATGATTAAATAAAGATCTATGCAAGTCTGTCTGTTGTGCTGCAGTTATTCTGTGGTTCTGCACGCTCACCCCCATCCTCTGTAGCTGGAATTCTGCTTTACCCCCACGTCAGTGTGCAGGAGATTGTGACTCATGAAGAAAAGTACTGGAAGGTTGTGAAGTCTCTTTCTATCTCTCCATTGATACAAATCAGAAAGCAGCACCATTTACTGGAGAGTGTCGGACTGGGGTATCTGGGGCCACTGGAAGGCTTATTTGTGCCCTGGGTACCCCTGGAACTATAGCAGGGTGACTGTTACCCCAATGTTTCTATATATCTGTAACCTTGTTATGGGCTAAGGGGGCCCAGCCTGAAGGCCAGTTAGGGGGGGATTTGGGGTGAGTGCTTATTTGTGCCCTGGGTACCCCTGGAACTATAGCGGGGTGACTGTTACCCCAATGTTTCTATATATCTGTAACCTTGTTATGGGCTAAGGGGGCCCAGCCTGAAGGCCAGTTAGGGGGGGATTTGGGGTGAGTGCTTATTTGTGCCCTGGGTACCCCTGGAACTATAGCGGGGTGACTGTTACCCCAATGTTTCTATATATCTGTAACCTTGTTTATGGGCTAAGGGGGCCCAGCCTGAAGGCCAGTTAGGGGGGGATTTGGGGTGAGTGCTTATTTGTGCCCTGGGTACCCCTGGAACTATAGCAGGGTGACTGTTACCCCAATGTTTCTATATATCTGTAACCTTGTTATGAGCTAAGGGGGGCCAGCCTGAAGGCCAGTTAGGGGGGGATTTGGGGTGAGTGCTTATTTGTGCCCTGGGTACCCCTGGAACTATAGCGGGGTGACTGTTACCCCAATGTTTCTATATATCTGTAACCTTGTTATGGGCTAAGGGGCCCAGCCTGAAGGCCAGTTAGGGGGGATTTGGGGTGAGTGCTTATTTGTGCCCTGGGTACCCCTGGAACTATAGCAGGGTGACTGTTACCCCAGTGTTTCTATATATCTGTAACCTTGTTATGGGCTAAGGGGGCCCAGCCTGAAGGCCAGTTAGGGGGGATTTGGGGTGAGTGCTTATTTGTGCCCTGGGTACCCTGGAACTATAGCGGGGTGACTGTTACCCAATGTTTCTATATATCTGTAACCTTGTTATGGGCTAAGGGGCCCAGCCTGAAGGCCAGTTAGGGGGGATTTGGGGTGAGTGCTTATTTGTGCCCTGGGTACCCTGGAACTATAGCAGGGTGACTGTTACCCCAATGTCTCTATATATCTGTAACCTTGTTATGGGCTAAGGGGGCCCAGCCTGAAGGCCAGTTAGGGGGGATTTGGGGTGAGTGCTTATTTGTGCCCTGGGTACCCCTGGAACTATAGCGGGGTGACTGTTACCCCAATGTTTCTGTATATCTGTAACCTTAAGTTAAGACCTGTGCAAATGCTGGTGTTGAACCCCAAAGCTCTAAAATGTTATTGTTATTATTACTTATCCTTTTATTCAGTTCCTCTCCTATTCATATTCCCATCTCTTGTTCCAACCCCTGTCTGGTTTCTAGGGTAAATAAGACCTTAGCAACCAGAAAGCTGCTGAACAAAAAGCTAAATAGCTGAAAAACCATAAATAAAAATTGAAGACCAGTTGCAGTTTGTATTATCATTGTCTTTGCAAGTTACTTAAATGGTGAACTACCCCCTTTAAGACAGGGAACTAACCATGCCTGCATAACTGTATGCTATCCCTCCAGAGAGGCTTTGTATAGATGCAGGGGGCTGTTCCTGCAGAACTGTATGCTATCCCTATACAAAGGCTTTGGGACTTTTCTGCAGGAACAGTCCCCTGCATGTACACAAATACCGAGGAATACAGTGCAGACTGGTACTGATGCTCTCTCTGTAAAGGTTAGTTTGAGGGCTGTTCCTGCAGAACTGTATGCCATCTCTCTACAGAGGCTTTTTATACGTGCAGGGGGCTGTTCCTGCAGAACTGTATGCCATCTCTCTACAGAGGCTTTGTATACATGCAGGGGGCTGTTCCTGCAGAACTGTATGCTATCCCTCTACAGAGGCTTTGTATACGTGCAGTGGGCTGTTCCTGCAGAACTGTATGCTATCCCTCTACAGAGGCTTTGTATACATATGCAGGGGGCTGTTCCTGCAGAACTGTATGCTATCCCTCTACAGAGGCTTTGTATACATATGCAGGGGGCTGTTCCTGCAGAACTGTATGCTATCCCTCTACAGAGGCTTTGTATACATGCTTTGTATACAGAACTGTCCCAAATACTGGGGAATACAGTGCAGACTGGTACTGATGCTCTCTCTGTAAAGGTTAGCTTGAGGGCTGTTCCTGCTGAACCCATATAAAGTGCTGCCTTTACCCATGCTGGAGATACAGTAAATAACAGAACACAACGCTGGCTATACACACCCCGAGCAGGTTGCGGGGGACGTATCCCTCCTTGTCACTCAATCGGGCCCACCACCACTCCGTCTCATCTTCATCTTCCCGGCGCAGGATGCTCATGCAGTCTCCTTCTCTCAGAGACATCTCGTCGTCGCTCTCGGCCTCGTAGTCCCACAGGCTGTAGAGAATCCCCCGGTTCATAATGCCCATCTTCTCCTGCACCCCTGTGGAGTAACATTTAGTAGGTTAAAGAAGGGCTAATTCTAAGGAAATTTTCAATTGGTCTTTATTTTTTGTTATACTTTCTTAATTATTTGCCCTTTCTTTCCAACTCATTCCAGCTTTCAAATGGGGGTCACTGACCCCGGCAGCCAAAAAACTATTCCTCTGTGAGGCTACAATGTTATTATTATTATTGTTACTTTTTATTACTTATTTTTCTCATCTATAAACATATCAGTCTCTATTTCAAGCCCCAACCTGGTTGCTAAGGTAACTGGAACCCTAGCAACCAGCTAGAGACTGCCGAGATCCCACAGGAGAGCTGCTAAACAAAGTGAAACAATAAAAAAAAAAAAAATCACAAATTATAAAAAATTAAGACCAACTGCAAATTGTCTCATACTAATAATTAACTCAAAAACATGAAGCTCCCCTTTAAAATGATCGTTATTTCAGCACAAAGGCCGGGGAGAAAAACAGCAGCGACTGTCAGTTTGCCCAGATTCCAGGGACTCGCTGTGACAACTGCCTGCAGCTTCTGGCACAAACGCAATTACCCCGAGATGCCCCACAGGCAATTACTTAGGAAAACAAACTCGCTAATTAAAGGGAAAATAAACTTATTTTATAGCATTATCTGCTTTCAGAGCCAATGCCCCCAGTTGCTCTTTATATCGAGTGCGTCACTGGCCCTTTAAGAATGATGCAATTTTCTACGTTTGGCTCCGAGACTATTGAAGTACAAAGAGTCTCAGGAATGTGGCCCCCCAGCCCGACAGGGCCCCATGTTTGCTATTTAATCCAGGGCTACTGCCGGGCACGGCAAGAACCAGGCACCTTATCAGCCCTCGAGATTCTCCGATTAAATTCCATCCCAGGGCGCCCAGTAATGCAACAAGTTTATTGTTCTAGGGAACCAATCATGTGACGGGGGGGTAAGAATTCTTACTAAACACTAGCAGCCACCCAATCAAAATCCTTCATTTAATGAAAGTAACAGCAGTGTAAGATGAGCTGTATGGCAGCTGTGTAAGTGGCACTATCTGACAGATACAGGGAATCATTTAACCATTAAACCCAATAGGACTGTTCTGTCCCAATAAGGGGTAATTATATCTTAGTTGGGATCAAGTACAGGTACTGTTTTATTATTACAGAGAAAAGGGAATCATTTAACCATTAAACCCAATAGGACTGTTCTGCCCCAATAAGGGGTAATTATATCTTAGTTGGGATCAAGTACAGGTACTGTTTTATTATTACAGAGAAAAGGGAATCATTTAACCATTAAATAAACCCAATAGGGCTGTTCTGCCCCAATAAGGGGTAATTATATCTTAGTTGGGATCAAGTACAGGTACTGTTTTATTATTACAGAGAAAAGGGAATCATTTAACCATTAAATAAACCCAATAGGACTGTTCTGCCCCAATAAGGGGTAATTATATCTTAGTTGGGATCAAGTACAGGTACTGTTTTATTATTACAGAGAAAAGGGAATCATTTAACCATTGAATAAACCCAATAGGGCTGTTCTGCCCCCAATAAGGGGTAATTATATCTTAGTTGGGATCAAGTACAGGTACTGTTTTATTATTACAGAGAAAAGGGAATCATTTAACCATTAAATAAACCCAATAGGGCTGTTCTGCCCCAATAAGGGGTAATTATATCTTAGTTGGGATCAAGTACAGGTACTGTTTTATTATTACAGAGAAAAGGGAATCATTTAACCATTAAATAAACCCAATAGGGCTGTTCTGCCCCAATAAGGGGTAATTATATCTTAGTTGGGATCAAGTACAGGTACTGTTTTATTATTACAGAGAAAAGGGAATCATTTAACCATTGAATAAACCCAATAGGGCTGTTCTGCCCCCAATAAGGGGTAATTATATCTTAGTTGGGATCAAGTACAGGTACTGTTTTATTATTACAGAGAAAAGGGAATCATTTAACCATTAAATAAACCCAATAGGGCTGTTCTGCCCCAATAAGGGGTAATTATATCTTAGTTGGGATCAAGTACAGGTACTGTTTTATTATTACAGAGAAAAGGGAATCATTTAACCATTAAATAAACCCAATAGGGCTGTTCTGCCCCAATAAGGGGTAATTATATCTTAGTTGGGATCAAGTACAGGTAATGTTTTATTATTACAGAGAAAAGGGAATCATTTAACCATGAAATAAACCCAATAGGGCTGTTCTGCCCCCAATAAGGGGTAATTATATCTTAGTTGGGATCAAGTACAGGTACTGTTTTATTATTACAGAGAAAAGGGAATCATTTAACCATTAAATAAACCCAATAGGGCTGTTCTGCCCCAATAAGGGGTAATTATATCTTAGTTGGGATCAAGTACAGGTACTGTTTTATTATTACAGAGAAAAGGGAATCATTTAACCATGAAATAAACCCAATAGGGCTGTTCTGCTCCAATAAGGGGTAATTATATCTTAGTTGGGATCAAGTACAGGTACTGTTTTATTATTACAGAGAAAAGGGAATTAGTTTTAAAAATGTGAATTATTTGATTAAAATGGAGTCTATGGGAGATGGCCTTCTCGTAATTCGGAACTTTTTGGATAATGGGTTTCCGGATAAGGGGTCCGATACCTGTACATAAGAAGTTCCCTATAGGTCATGTTGATCATTTCTCACTGATAGGGCTGCTTGTGTAAGTAATTATTACTTGGAGTCCCTAAACCTGACTGTTTCCCTTCTCAGCCTGTCAGTTACAGCTTCTAAAGCTAACGGGCTTCTGCTGCACAAATATGGCCGCCCCCTCATGGAGGAACATGGGGGATCTGATAGGGAATGTAAAAGCTTTCTGCAAATACTTTTATGGCACAATTAGTGTCAGTATCTGTTGAAGCCCAGTACCCCAGACCTACCATAGAGAAACTGGGAGCACTGGCTGTATCCCTCCTCCATCTCCTCGCACTTGTCGGCGGCGGTCTGCCGGTCACTGTACGTAGTTGCAAACACGGCGGCGCCGGACTCTACCAGGAACTTGCACACTTGCACGTTATTGCACGACGCGGCACAGTGTAACGGGGTCCTGCGGGAGAGAATTACGGCCGTTACAAACCAGCGGTTTCCACGACTGATCTGTGGCTGGGCGGCCAATGGAGTAACTGCCACTTACCAGCCGTCACTGTCAGCTGCATTTACATTCACCCCAAACTGCACCAGGAACTTCACAATCTCGGTGTGACCGGCGCACACTGCGTTATGCAGGGCCGTGATGCCTTCGTCGTTGGGCTGGCTGGGATCCTCAACCTGCGGGCACAAAGCAAGGCGATGATTTGCAGGGCAATTAAATGGGTTGTTCACCTTTAAATTAACCTTTAGTATGTTGTAGAGAGTGCTATTCTGAGATAAACTGCAATTGGTTTTCATTTTTATTATTTGTGGTTTTTGAATTATTTAGCTTTATATTCAGCCACTCTCCCATTGGGAATCTTAGCAGCTTTACGGTTGCTAGGGTCATAATTACCCTAGCAACCAGGCAGTGGTTTAATGAAAACCTGGAATATGAATAGGAGCGGGTCTGAATAGTAAGATAAGTAATAAAGTAATAATGAAATTGTAGCCTCACAGAGCAATAGTTTTTTGACTGCCGGGGTCGGCAAATAATTAAAAAAATTAATGAAATAAAAATGGAGACCAATTGAAATTTTATTTATTTATTTATTTTTTATTTTCATTAACATACTAACCCCCATATGTAATAAAAGTAAGTATGCCCAGGAGCGGTAACGCATAGCAACCAATAAGATGTTTGCTTATAAACAGGTGACCAGGAAGTTCTGCCTGCTGATTGGTTGCTATGGGTTACTGCACCTGGGCAAACCTAGCCTTTTTATTACATCACCCCCTAAAATTGAGCTAGCCAGGGGGTATCAGGTAACCAATCACTGGGGGGTACACCTAACATTTTGGCACCCCCCAGTGATTAGACTTTTCCTTCTCCTTTAAGCAGAAGGCATTTTATTTCTCTCAGGCAATAGAAGTGGAGAAATAGAAGTTTTTGCAAGGAAGGAGAAGGGGAATAACTGCCCTGTACGTCTTTGTCCTATCAATTTAATCCAAGTGGGAGCGTCGGTGCCCAGTACTGTGTGGAACTGGGAGGGGGTACTTGGCATGGAGAGACCGCCCCCCCCCCGCCCCCATTGGGACCTTTCATCTTACCTCATAGATGATTCTCTGTACGAGGTCGAATTCTCCTTCCAACGAGGCGTCCAGGAGCAGCGCCAGGGGGTTGAATTTCACCCTCATTCCGTGGGCGATGCGCTCGGATCCGTTCTTCCGCAGGTTCGTTCTTTTACCCTGGGAGAACGGAAAATCGCTATTAATGACCAGACTCCATGCCGAGCCGAGGGACAAACTGGGGCCGGGGGTGGGACACAGACCCTGCAGTTGCCCTTTAATTGTAAAATCCACCTTTTCATATAGAGCACACGTGATTGGCTCCTTGCACACTAGAATAACCCGACCTTCCATATATCATAATGATATTTCCATTACTGTGACCCCAGGAACAGATAAATACCCAGACAGATACCCAGAACCCTGTATTGCACTTTCATGAATATAAGAACTTTGGTTATTAGTTAAGGAGAACTTCAGATTCACATTACATTGTAGTAAAGGTAGAACAGAGGAATATCTAACAGGTTTACAGGGGCTTCAACTCCAAGAATATAGGGGGCGCTATACACTTGTACAAACATCCCATTTATTCATGGAGTTGAGAGAATGTAGCCAATGGGTGGGCAAACTACGGCCCGCGGGCCACATCTGGCCCGCCGACTCCGGCCCCCTTAAAAGAAATACGGGCCCCGATTGGTTGCGCCCCATGCGTACACGTGAGCATACACGGGGTGCAACCATATAAAAGGATGCAGCGGGGAGCCAGGAGATAGAAGCAACCTGAGGATGGAGGGAGCTGCAGGTCGCTTGGGGGGGAGATGGAGGATGCTGGGAAGGACGCTGGGGAATGGAGCTGGAGGATGCTGGGGTGGGAAGCTGGAGGATGCTAGGGAGGGAAGCTGGAGGCTGCTGGGGAGTACGCAGGGGAGTGGAGCTGCAGGCTGCTGGGGAGTGGAGCTGGAGGAAGCTGGGGAGTATGCAGGGGAGTGGAGCTGCAGGCTGCTGGGGAGTGGAGCTGGAGGAAGCTGCTGGGGAGTGGAGCTGCAGGCTGCTGGGGAGTGGAGCTGCAGGCTGCTGGGGAGTGGAGCTGCAGGCTGCTGGGGAGTGGAGCTGCAGGCTGCTGGGGAGTGGAGCTGCAGGCTGCTGGGGCGTGGAGCTGCAGGCTGCTGGGGCGTGGAGCTGCAGGCTGCTGGGGCGTGGAGCTGCAGGCTGCTGGGGAGTGGAGCTGGAGGAAGCTGCTGGGGAGTGGAGCTGGAGGAAGCTGCTGGGGAGTGGAGCTGGAGGAAGCTGCTGGGGAGTGGAGCTGGAGGAAGCTGCTGGGGAGTGGAGCTGGAGGAGGCTGCTGGGGAGTGGAGCTGCAGGCTGCTGGGGAGTGGAGCTGCAGGCTGCTGGGGAGTGGAGCTGCAGGCTGCTGGGGAGTGGAGCTGCAGGCTGCTGGGGAGTGGAGCTGCAGGCTGCTGGGGAGTGGAGCTGCAGGCTGCTGGGGAGTGGAGCTGCAGGCTGCTGGGGAGTGGAGCTGCAGGCTGCTGGGGAGTGGAGCTGCAGGCTGCTGGGGCGTGGAGCTGCAGGCTGCTGGGGCGTGGAGCTGCAGGCTGCTGGGGCGTGGAGCTGCAGGCTGCTGGGGCGTGGAGCTGCAGGCTGCTGGGGCGTGGAGCTGCAGGCTGCTGGGGCGTGGAGCTGCAGGCTGCTGGGGAGTGGAGCTGCAGGCTGCTGGGGAGTGGAGCTGCAGGCTGCTGGGGAGTGGAGCTGAGAGGCCCCATGATTTCTGATGGCAGCCCTGGGCGTAACGCCGGGCCGTCTGTAAGTCAATGTGGCCCCTGAGCCAAAAAGTTTGCCCACCCCTGATGTAGCCAATGGGTAGCTACTGTTGGCATGCAAATCCCAGCATCCTTCACTAGCCAATAACTACAGGCACCGCCATGACAGGACAGATTGTTTGCCAATTCAGACACTTCTTCACTTACAGGAGGAAGGGAGAACTGGCCGGTGATCTCTGGAGGTCGCAAGTTGGATGGATCTTCAACCAGGCTGTCCTGCTCCCCGGTGGTGGGATACGGAGGGGGAGGATATGGGGGGTACTCCTCTATGTAAGTGTCAGGGGGCTGGGCTGTAACCACATTCAGCTCCTCAGGAGGAGGTGGAAGGGGGAGAATATCCCCAGGTATCCCCTCAGGGACACAGTCTGGGCCCAAAACTGGAGAAAGCAGTTCAATTTCTTCCGGAACCACAATCGGATCTCTCGTTTCCGGCTCAAGATCCTGCAGGGAAGAAGCGCTTTCCTCCAGGGATTCTACTTCCTGGTCTGCAGTCACATGTACCCCGGGCCCCTCCCCAGAGTTCTCAGAGATGGATGCCACGGGGCTTTGCTTAGGGGCAGATATAGTCTCCATGGCAGCCAGAGTAGTCCTCTGGTACAAAAGCTTCTGAATGTTTGGTCCATTGGGGCCCTCGGGTTCGGTGATAGAGCTCCTCTTCTTCAGTGGTCGGGGGGCATTATAAAGTTTCTTCCTCAGTGCCTCCAAGTCAGCGTCGCTCTGGTTCCGGTAGGGGTTGGAGAGGAATGGCAGGAGTTTGGTTGGGCTAAGGGGGCGAGGAATTCTCTCAGTCTCTTGGCTCTCCTGGCCAGTCACTGGGGTATCCCCCTCTGGCTCGGGGCTGTTTGATTTAATCTGCCCATCCACACAAGTGCTGTCTGCCGATTGGTTCATTGTCTGTTGGCTCTGGGATCCATTGAGCACTGGTTTGCCATACACTACAATCAAAGAAATAAACAGATATATTATTTCTATACTAAAGCTAGAGATATCCCAAAATGTCCCTTTTTAAAATATTTCTGTTTAAGTTTCTTGCACGTCTATTTAGCCCTGCTGTGATATAATGTAATCTCAGCCATAAAGCAGGGCAGGACTGCTGCTTACAATGGGGGGATCAGATAGGATCTGTGCCACTGTGACAGAATGCTCTGTTATACAGATAGCTAGAATCTCAGCCATAAAGCAGGGCAGGACTGCTGCTTACAATGGGGGGGATCAGATAGGATCTGTGCCACTGTGACAGAATGCTCTGTTATACAGATAGCTAGAATCTCAGCCATAAAGCAGGGCAGGACTGCTGCTTACAATGGGGGGATCAGATAGGATCTGTGCCACTGTGACAGAATGCTCTGTTATACAGATAGCTAGAATCTCAGCCATAAAGCAGGGCAGGACTGCTGCTTACAATGGGGGATCAGATAGGATTTGTGCCACTGTGACAGAATGCTCTGTTATACAGATAGCTAGAATCTCAGCCATAAAGCAGGGCAGGACTGCTGCTTACAATGGGGGGGATCAGATAGGATCTGTGCCACTGTGACAGAATGCTCTGTTATACAGATAGCTAGAATCTCAGCCATAAAGCAGGGCAGGACTGCTGCTTACAATGGGGGGATCAGATAGGATCTGTGCCACTGTGACAGAATGCTCTGTTATACAGATAGCTAGAATCTCAGCCATAAAGCAGGGCAGGACTGCTGCTTACAATGGGGGGATCAGATAGGATCTGTGCCACTGTGACAGAATGCTCTGTTATACAGATAGCTAGAATCTCAGCCATAAAGCAAGATATGATTGCCACTTGCATATTTATAGTGTTTATAATTTGACCATTTAGAGAAGCAGTACTGTACCACTGGAGAAGGGCTGTCGCGTCTGGGATCGGGCGAGGGCGCCTTGCACGGTGTAATTCTTCCCGGGGGTTTGCTGCTTTGTGTACATGGAGTAAATGGAGCTCGTAGCGACTGTCTGGGGCTTGCGGAGGGGCGGAGGAGGGGGCTCCTTAGCAGGCTGGGGGGTGAAGGGCCGGACGGCTATAGCAGGTGGAATGTCCACTTTGGGCGCAGGGGCAAGTTCAGGATTCGAGGGAACGGGGACTCTTGCTTGCTGGGCTGCTCTTTGCTTGTTTCCTTGTAGTGACGCAGGGGGCTTCTGGGAACTGCCATCCGACTTGGGCTCAGTCACAGGGGGCGGGGGGGGAGGGCCATACTGAGACAGGCTGATTTGTTTTGGCTTAGATGGTACAGGTGGGGGCACCTTAATCACTCCTTTATTAGTGGCCTGAAAAGCAAACACATGTAATTAGCGCAAGGGATTAATTAACTAGCTCCACACATGGAATTAGTAGGTTCTTGATTTCCCAGCATACCTGTGGGTCTCTCAGGAGGTCCTCGCTACTCTGATTTTTGCGCAATGTTCCGAAATTCGGAGGCCCAGGAGGAGGCTCGACAGAATCAAACATCGAACTTGGTCGGGTCTTCTTGTCCTTCTCAGCGCTCGTGGCTAAAAGATAAATAATAAAGAGTCAATAAATCTATAAATCCAGAACTCCTCATGTGAATGAAAATGCCCCAGCACTGCCCTGTAGATTGTAAGCGCTTTTGGGCAAGGCTCTCTTCCCCTCCTGTATCGGTTATTGATTGCTTTATATGTTACTCTGTATGTCCAATGTATGAAACCCACTTATTGTACAGCGCTGCGGGGTATGTTGGCGCTTTATAAATAAATGTTAATAATAATAATCCAGAACTCTAATTCTAGGCTCTTATCCAAACGCACACACAGCAATAACACCAGGGTTGGACTGGGCCAGTGGGACATTAGGAAAAAACTCAGTAGGCCCCAGCCCTTGTGGCCCCCACTGACCCAGTCCCACTGCCTTCCCCCTCTCTGACCCTGGCGCTCCTCCCAATGGCAGCTACAAATGGGGACATGCGGGGGGGGCAGGGGAAGGTCCATGACTCGTGGGTGGAAGGTCCGCACTGTGGTGGTAGACCCCTGAGGGGAAAACCCGTTGGGCCCGGGACCCCAGTCCAACCCTGAACAACACAGGTAGATAGATAAATTGCCCCCACCTACACACTTACCCTGTCCGGCAGTGCCGAGAGCGCCGGTTCCCTGGATATCACCATTTGCATCACTCCAATTATTGCCCCCCGCCTGAGGTTTAATACTGTAGCCCCCGGAACCTGGTCAATGAAGGAAACCGGAATTACAAAGAGGAACACAGCACGGAGCTACATGGGCACACTCCTGGCACCACTCCGACACAAACATTTGGCAACGTTATTGGCCTGAGGTGGCAAAACCAGTGCCAGTTGGGATCACAATGAGGTGACATTTAGGGTTCTTCATGAGAAGTGAATGAATGGATTTATATACAATGCAAATAAAAGTTTATGGGTTTCTACGGTAAGTGCCCAGAGCAAAGCACCAACGGGGGGGAATAAAAAATTAAGTAAGGCTTGGGCAGGTTTCACTTTCCCAAAGCAACAGAAACACATCTCCTACAGATGGCATCATTGTGCTCTATGTAATTGTTTTATTCCTTCAAGGTATAATGGCAGATTTTCCCTATAAAAACAGGATTCAAGAGCTTTAGTACCAGTAACTGCCAGCAGGTGGCGCATGACTGCACATTATTAGCACTAGATTTATCCTACCGTGGGTTCTGGGGTATTATACATGGAATTGGCACTGTATTTATCCTGCTGTGGGTTCTGGGGTATTATACATGGAATTGGCACTGTATTTATCCTGCTCTGTGTTCTGGGGTATTATACATGGAATTGGCACTGTATTTATCCTGCTGTGGGTTCTGGGGTATTATACATGGAACTGGCACTGTATTTATCTGCTGTGGGTTCTGGGGTATTATACATGGAATTGGCACTGTATTTATCCTGCTGTGGGTTCTGGGGTATTATACATGGAATTGGCACTGTATTTATCCTGCTGTGGGTTCTGGGGTATTATACATGGAATTGGCACTGTATTTATCCCGCTGTGGGTTCTGGGGTATTATACATGGAATTGGCACTGTATTTATCCTGCTGTGGGTTCTGGGGTATTATACATGGAATTGGCACTGTATTTATCCCGCTGTGGGTTCTGGGGTATTATACATGGAATTGGCACTGTATTTATCCTGTCGTGTGTTAAATCTTATCTTTTATTCAGCAGTGGCCAAATTTGAAATTTAAACTGGTTGCTATGGACCTATAAACCCTAGCGGCCAAGGTAGTGAACAGAGAAGAGCAGAATACCTACCCTGTGAGTTTTTGCCCTGGGATGCAGACTTCATGTTGGGCAGGGTTTGGGATTTCAGTGGCACATCAGGTACTTGTGTAGTGCTGGTCCCTTCAGGGAACGCTGGTTTAACAACCAGCTCCGGCCTAGAAGAAGGGCCCCTCGGCATGGTGGCCGACTGAATGTAAGGGCCCACAGCAGCCACTCGGCTGGGAGTGCTCGGTACCTGCTGAGGTAGATTCCCATCAGATGAAATCTAAATTAAAGAGAGGTTGCAAGCTTTTCAAACACAAAAAAATGCAAAGAAAAATATGGAATGAACAAAATAAAAAGAGCAGCGTGGAGCAGAACCCAGAACCATTGCTAAAGCCGCAAGCAGAAGAGTGGTTAATGGAAGCAGAGAGCTGTATAGGCTGGACTGACATTTACACATGGCAGAAAAGAGCAGATGCTTTCAGCTATGAGCATTCTGACTATCAGCGTATGGCCCTGGAACATTATTATAGTTGCCATAGTTTTATGGTATCTCTCTGTACAGGCTATGAGCAAACTTAGGGGGCTGTTCCTGCTGAATTGTGCTTAGTACAGGGGAATCCCTATGTGCCATAGTTTTATGGTATCTCTCTGTACAGGCTATGAGCAAACTTAGGGGGCTGTTCCTGCCGAATTGTGCTTAGTACAGGGGAATCCCTATGTGCCATAGTTTTATGGTATCTCTCTGTACAGGCTATGAGCAAACTTAGGGGGCTGTTCCTGCTGAATTGTGCTTAGTACAGGGGAATCCCTATGTTGCCATAGTTTTGTGGTATCTCTCTGTACAGGCTATGAGCAAACTTAGGGGGCTGTTCCTGCTGAATTGTGCTTAGTACAGGGAAATGCCTATGCTGCCATAGTTTTATGGTATCTCTCTGTACAGGCTATGAGCAAACTTAGGGGGCTGTTCCTGCTGAATTGTGCTTAGTACAGGGGAATCCCTATGTGCCATAGTTTTATGGTATCTCTGCAGAGGCTATAAGTTCAACAATGGGGCTTTTCCTACTGAACTATGCTTAATACATATAGAGGTGTATAAGTGCAGACACATTTAGCACCCAATCGCTCTACTACAAGTTAAAAACTGAAGCCTGCATCGGATTAGTCACAGTGGGAGGGCTGCAGGGTTACAATGGAGCATCTATGTTAATAAATCAACCCCCAGTGACACTGATTTTCTCTAGCAGTGACTTATCAGACTACGACTCCCAGCAACCCCATACAAACGTACCTGCTCGGTAGATGCTGAGAGTTGCAGTACAATAGGAACCCAGTGGGCCGGGAGGGTGGCACTTACTGGTACGTTCTCCTTTTGCTGCAGGGCCACTTTCTTCTTCCACAGGCGCTCGCGCAGCTCATTCACGCGTTTGTCCATGGTCGCCACCTCGGCGTTGCGCTTGTTCAGATTGTCCCTTTGCTGCTGCAGCTTGGCATTCTGCTCCTGATTCAGCTTGTTCCTCAGCTGGGGGAAACAAGAATGACTTGAGTGCCAGGGCTGCCAAGGCCGACGCGGGCAAAGCTACGCATGCTAATCGCTGCCCTCCGCACACAGGGACTCTTTATTCCGCCATTACAGAGAACACTGGGAGGTTTCTCGCGCAAGCAGCGCTCGCCCAGAGCTTCCTCTCTATACAGGGCCTTACCCACAATGCACCGGGGGCACTACGCGGCTAACAAAAAGGCAGCTATAATTCTATGTGACAGCACAGAGGGCTTGCAGCTTGGCAACTCACTCACGAGGGGACGGATATTAAAGGGGAAGTTAAGGGCATGTTTACCCTTTAACGACAGCCAGCATTTACATGTGCCCCCATGGTTACAGCATCACAGAGCAGTTAACCCCCTGCATCACCCTGTGGTGATGCAGGGGTTAAAAGAAGGAACTACACCAGGCAGATGGCTATATTCCATCTGCATGATCCAATTTAAACTGCCAGCCAGTTGCTAGGGTCCAACATACTAGCAACGACAGTATAACAGAGTTTCTAACTGGAGCGATAGCAATGGCTGACTTGATACTGTTGATGTTATGGTTACGTTTTTATTGGTTGGGTGCAAATTTAATATACCATAAACATAAATTTAAAAAAAAAATATAGGAGGGCTGCAGGACTAAACAAAACAAATAAAACAGATAAATGCACAGAATAAATTGTTTGTTATTGCACACTGCAAAGAGAAAATAAAGGGAAACTTAACCACTCGCAGAAATACATTATATTTATCCTCTGCTCAGTTTCCCTCAGCAACTTTTCTGTATCACTGCATTTTTGTTTGGAACTAGGGACCAAGAGATGCTATTGAACTAGGAGGCTCTTTTGGGGTTGCTGGGAGTTGTAGTTCAAGAGCCTCTGGGGCAATGCATGAACTCTGCAAGCCTATAGGATGGCGACTATTACTTTTGCCTGTGCCTGCTGCTATAGCATCCCTGTCCTGTTTATCTTCTGCCATATTGAATAGGAACCTTACAACCCCCAGTCCCCCACAGTAAGGTTCCTAGTCAGCACTGCAGGAGATATGCAGGATATATGTATAGACATATACAGGTGAGCAGCCAATCAGACAGAGGATAACAAATCCAGACCTACATGTATGAATTGATTTCATTCCAACCCAATCAGCAACCCCCCCCCCCGTACCTGAAGCTCTTTATACAGTCTATCAAGCTCAGAAACCGCTGCCTGGTTGTCATGGTAACCTTCGATGCGTCCGTTCTTCAGCATTTCCAGCTGTCGGCTGAGCTCTTCCACCTTGGACACGGCTGCTGTGAGCTCCTTCTGCTTCTGCTGGAACAGGTTACTCATCTGCTCGATTTCCTCCACTGGCACGGCCGGAGAGAAAAGGGAAAATATGAGAGCAGTGCCGATTGGTTGAATTAGGGGTGTCATTTATTAAGTTAAAGCCAATAGAAGAGAAATGAACAGGTATCCAAACACTCACCCAGTCTTCCATTACTGATCCTTTTCCGCTCCACGTGGCCCTTAAGGGCCCGCACTTTTTTCAGCTTGGCCTCTTGGTTCTCTGCAATATCCCGGAGCCTCTTGAGCTTCTCCTGCTCGTTGGCTTGCTGCTGCTGCCTCTGCTCTTGCTGCTTCAGGTACTTCAGCCTCTGCTCCTACAGATTAGAATGCATTGAGAGGTGAGCCACTTTACAAAGATGGCTGCTAACTTCCTTCCTCTTCAGAAACCAATGAGATCTCAGCATCCAAAAACATGGTGGTGCTTTATGTTGGGAAATTCCTAGAGATTACAGTTCCCCAACCAAAGGGACTCAGAGAGGAGCACCTTGATGTCTCTCCCCAATGAAGGAAACCATTTTGTTTCAAGGCAGCGCCACCCAGGGACAACCTATGTTTTTCAAGATGAGGACTGAAAAGAAATCAGTAGTTTTTTGTGGGGACCCAAACAAGGATAAAGCGGCCCCTTAACCTGCAGAGCATCATACAGCCCTGTGGCCAATCAGATTTATTATATAGGCTTTAGCTGGGCCTCCAAATGAGTGGCCCTTTCCCCGACATGCCCACCTTGGGTGGGTGATATTGGGCTAGTTCCAACGTTTGGCCCTAGGGACAAACTATTGAATGACAACAATGGGCATAGGAGCTGTTGGAGTGAGCACTGAATCAATGAGCTGATTGGGTCCCTGATCAGACGGGAAAATCAAAGCAGCCAATCAACACCTTACCAGTTTTCAGTCGATCAGGGAGCCCATACATAAGCAGATAAGCTGGCCAATAGGCATAAAGGACTCAAATTGCCAGCTGAAATCTGCCTTTACAAGATCTGCCACTGATTCAGCCCAGCTTCAGATCTACGGCCAACCAGGTGACACACACACAGGCCGAGAACACATCTGGCTGTTCATAGAACAAACATATCATCTAAATATGAGTAGAGCTAAAGGGAACCAACATGGCTGCACGAGGGAGGGTACACACACCTTGGTGGCCAACATCCGTTGCTGAGTTTCGATCTGCTGCTGCTGCCTG
This sequence comes from Xenopus tropicalis, assembly GCF_000004195.4. Classification (NCBI taxonomy): domain Eukaryota; kingdom Metazoa; phylum Chordata; class Amphibia; order Anura; family Pipidae; genus Xenopus; species Xenopus tropicalis. The sequence goes on along the minus strand of NC_030681.2, from coordinate 9,001,736 downwards.
GCAGCCATCTCTTGCAGCTCCGCTAAAGTCATGTCCATCCTGGGGCCATTTACCTGCATTTCAAAGAAAGACAAAATAAAATTAAGTTTTGAGATTTGTTTTTCTGCCAATAAATCAGAATGAGGAGGCCTCCCCTCTCCCTGCACCTACCCCGTTCTCCATTCTCCTCTCGCTGGGCATCTTCACTCCGTTCCTTTTAGCATTCGGGTCGTGGACTCTCTGTACATTCACTGTTAAAGGGAAACACAGTTTTACGCAAACTGCTTCGACTGAATGGTCATTAAAAAAAACAAAACTGAAATATAGATATATTTATTAGTTATAGTTCAACTGCTTTGGCTTTATATACCCTTTAATCACTATATATACATATATTATTATTATTATATACATACATAAAGCAGGGGAGATACTGGTGTGTAAGAGCAGAAAGAAAGTTTCAAGCGGAGTCAGTTTCACATCCCACAGATATATCTCTCTGTGTATCTCTCTCTCTCTCTGTATATATATCTCTCTCTCTCTCTCTGTATATATATCTCTCTCTCTCTCTCTGTATATATATCTCTCTCTCTCTCTCTGTATATATATCTCTCTCTCTCTCTCTGTATATATATCTCTCTCTCTCTCTCTGTATATATATCTCTCTCTCTCTCTCTGTATATATATCTCTCTCTCTCTCTCTGTATATATATCTCTCTCTCTCTCTCTGTATATATATCTCTCTCTCTCTCTCTGTATATATATCTCTCTCTCTCTCTCTGTATATATATCTCTCTCTCTCTCTCTGTATATATATCTCTCTCTCTCTCTCTGTATATATATCTCTCTCTCTCTCTCTGTATATATATCTCTCTCTCTCTCTCTGTATATATATCTCTCTCTCTCTCTCTGTATATATATCTCTCTCTCTCTCTCTGTATATATATCTCTCTCTCTCTCTCTGTATATATATCTCTCTCTCTCTCTCTGTATATATATCTCTCTCTCTCTCTCTCTGTATATATATCTCTCTCTCTCTCTCTGTATATATATCTCTCTCTCTCTCTCTGTATATATATCTCTCTCTCTCTCTCTGTATATATATCTCTCTCTCTCTCTCTGTATATATATCTCTCTCTCTCTCTCTCTGTATATATATCTCTCTCTCTCTCTCTGTATATATATCTCTCTCTCTCTCTCTGTATATATATCTCTCTCTCTCTCTCTGTATATATATCTCTCTCTCTCTCTCTGTATATATATCTCTCTCTCTCTCTCTGTATATATATCTCTCTCTCTCTCTCTGTATATATATCTCTCTCTCTCTGTGTATCTCTCTCTCTCTGTGTATCTCTCTCTCTCTGTGTATCTCTCTCTCTCTGTGTATCTCTCTCTCTCTGTGTATCTCTCTCTCTCTGTGTATCTCTCTCTCTCTGTGTATCTCTCTCTCTCTGTGTATCTCTCTCTCTCTGTGTATCTCTCTCTCTCTGTGTATCTCTCTCTCTCTGTGTATCTCTCTCTCTGTGTATCTCTCTCTCTCTGTGTATCTCTCTCTCTCTGTATATCTCTCTCTCTCTGTATATCTCTCTCTCTCTGTATATCTCTCTCTCTCTGTATATCTCTCTCTCTGTATATCTCTCTCTGTATATCTCTCTCTGTATATCTCTCTCTGTATATCTCTCTCTCTCTCTGTATATCTCTCTCTCTCTCTCTCTCTCTGTATATCTCTCTCTCTCTCTCTCTCTCTCTCTCTCTCTCTCTGTATATCTCTCTCTCTCTCTCTCTGTATATCTCTCTCTCTCTCTCTCTCTCTGTATATCTCTCTCTCTCTCTCTCTCTCTGTATATCTCTCTCTCTCTGTATATCTCTCTCTCTCTCTCTGTATATCTCTCTCTCTCTCTGTATATCTCTCTCTCTCTGTATATCTCTCTCTATAAATTAACGGGAAAGAACAAAGAGGAAAGGGTCTGGGAAACCCGATTTCCTGTAAATCTTTCTATGAGCAACGTGGATCAATCAGTTACCAAGAAGAGAGGCGCATTTACTGTAACAACACAAATAATAACTTGTAATTACTTGCAATGGCTTTACCACCCAATAAACATACATCCCTCATTGTCTTAAAGTGAAAATATACCCTACTTAGTTATTAATCTTGCCTTACATGTACTCCATACCGTTTGCCTTACAACATAGGCAGTACAATATGCAGGTTTATATTTGTATTTATGCCTGTGGGTGGGAACTACCATAGTGTTCCCCATAGACCCGGGTCCAATAGGAGCATGATGTGTAATGAACAAGCAAAATGGCATCTAAACTAGAGCTGGGGCCACAGCTGATGCGCTATTACAGTACAACCTACTGCTGTAGTGCCAATAAGTCTGGCCTGTGGCCATTAATAAAGCTTAGGTTTGGCAGCACCCAACAGGCGACACCTCTGCCCGCAGTAACTCCCACTTGTCTGGCTGCACTGCTGCAGGCACCCCTGCTGTCTGGCCCCCGCGCCTAATCCCCCTGCCCCTCAGGCACCGACACTGAACATTAGCGGCACAACTCACCAGACTGAAGCTGCCCATATTTGGCCAATAGTTGAGGGAGAAAATGGTTAATGGAGAAAAGGAAAAAGCTGGCAGTTTTGTAAACTGAATATGATTTGAAACAGAGAGCCTTGGGCAGGAGTGCAGGGAAATGGAGTGAGAGCGTTGGGCTGGGAGGGGGGGGGGGGGGGAGAAAAGAAATGATAATGAAGGTGTCTGGCTGGTACCAGGCTCAATAGTCAGCCATACTGAGTATCACTTGATCACTTGACACTTTCACAGGTTTCTACAGCACAAACTCCTGCCTGAGACAGTTGGGCAGTGTGATACTGGGGGGCCAAGAACAGGGTGAGCCTAACGGTGCCCCCCCCAGTGGCCAAGCACGAACCACAAGTGTAATAACTGCTCAGTGCGCAGAGCTGCTGTACATGGGAACTCACAAGGCAGCTGTATGAGCTCCAATAAAGATCAGAAAATAATAAACACATTATTCTATCTACCTGTCCCCCACATTATCCTTTGCTTTAACCACAGATAGAAAATTGGTACCCTACATTTATCCTATAACCCATAAATCTGGCAACCCCCCACCCTGCATTTTCCACCACCCACCCATTCTCTGCCTCTCAGTTAACCCTTGGGCTCCCTATACTGTCTCACCTCTTGCAAGCCTGGAAGGAGCCAGTGTGGCAGCAGCCCCTACTCTGTGCCAGCACCCTCTCCCATGGGCCAGCACCCTCTCCTGCGGGCCAGCACCCTCTATATCCTGCCAGGACTAGAGACCTGGCTGCCTTTTCTCTCCCTATAACAGGGCAGGGTCCCTCCCCAGCGGCCAGCCTCAGGCACACAGTGCAGCCCACTCCCCTTAGCTGCCTATTGTTATGCTAACAGTGCAGCCCTACGGCTTGGGGGATTCCACCTCTTAGTTTATGTTTTTATTAGCTTGACCCTCCAAAGCCCCCGTAGCAACAACCAGATTTACCGCTATCCTGCCTCAGCACTGTTCCCTAGACTCTGCTCCCAGAATCACCTTCCTCCTTCCCTCTATTCTAATGGCTGTTAAAGTGGCGGCTGCTGCTAATCTCCCAGCCAGAGGAGATGGTTGGGGGGAAAGTTGGCATCAGATGGATCCCAACTCAGCTGATACACGCCTGGGTGCCCACAGCCAATGGGCAACAAGTTGGATAACTTTCCTGCAATCATTAACAAGACTCATATAACCTATATGTTTTCTTGTCCCTAAAGAGCAGAATGGTACAGTATCCCGGTATTCCTGTTGTAGGGCTTTCCCTACCCTCTTATAAAGGCGTAACTAACTCCAATGTACAGTATGGTGTCTTCTTCCCACATTTGTTATTATCTCCTCAATGAGTCTTCCTATCAATATGATGATCTTATTAATAGAAACCAAACAGGTCCTACAGCTAAAAAGTGGAAAAAGGACCTTGCAATGGCCCACCCTGGCAAAGGCATGGGGGGAGCTATGGTTGAACAGAAGCCTTTCACCAATATATTTGTACTGTAACAGGAATAGAACGTCTTTAAAGGGCCAGTTCACCTTTTAGTCGACTTTTATTATGTTATATAAATTCCTATTCTTAGCAACTTTTCAATTGGTCTTCATTATTTTTTAGTTTTTAAATTAATCCGTTGTTTTCTTGCCTATAAATAAAAATTTTAAAAAAAACGGTCTGTGAGGCTAAGTTTTTATTCTTTTTGGTATTTTTTAGGACTTCTTTTCATTTTTAGGCCCTTTCCTATTTTTCTACCATCTTTCATTCATACGATTGGCCGATTGCTACGGTAAAATGGACCCCAGCAACCAGTCTGCAGTGAAAAAATCAAAATGGAGAGCTAGTAAAAAAAAAAAAAAAAAAAATACAAAATCATTAAAAACGAAGACCAACTGCAACACGGCTCAGAATATAACAACATCATACCAAAGGTTAGCCCTTTATGGAATGAAGCAATGAGTAGCCGCAGAGGGAGCTAGGAGAGGAGCAATGCGCTACACGTGCCTCAACACAACGCTGAGTAAAGACAAAGCTACAAACTTCAAATGTAAAAAATACATATTTTCAAATTTATAGTTTTTAAAACAAAAAAAAATAAATAAAAAGAATCCTGCCCGAAGGACAAAAGGGAAAGTAAGCGCTGAAAGCTGCCTGTGTGCCTTTCAACAGAACCCAAACCTTAAACAAAACCAGGAGATTAAAACTGCATGGATTTCCTACGTTCAATAAAGCGAAGCCGCAGCATCAGTTGGGAGTCAATAAAGCGACTGCGAGTGAGGCGGCAGCTAGAGAGGCGGCAGCTAGTGAGGCGGCAGCCAGTGAGGCGCTGAGCACAGAGATGACAGCCCAGTTCCGCTGATCCGCAAGCTTTGTGGCCCAGTTTGGGAATTCAGGTTTCAGGCTACAGAATTTATATTTTAATCCCAGTCATTCAGACTGACGGCGCTTCTGTCAGCTCCCAACTGCCTGCAGCAGGTTTGGCCCAGAATCAGCCCCGTGTGGCATCAGCCTTAAGGTGACCATACATGCCCGCTTGCTTGGCGAGGTTGCAAAGCGAGCGGATCTTCTCTCAATATCCCCACCTACAGGTGGTTGATAACGGACTAATTTGGTAGTTTGGCCCGGGGGCCAAACAATCCAATCAGAACAAGGGGTATAGGAGTCCATCGGTTTGGGGACCACATGAAGGAGCCGACGCAGTCCCCGATCTGACAAATTTTCAAACCTGCCCGATCGATATCTGCCCGATTTCAGGCCAGATGTCGGTTGGGCAGGCTTGTTAGTGCCCATACACGGCCCGATAAGCAGCTGAATTGGTCTAAGGGACTGATATCGGCAGCTAGAGTCGGCACGTGTATGCCCTCCTACATGTGGGTTTGGCAAGTAACACACCCAGCAAAAGGAAAATAAGTTCTTACCAGGAAACGGGAGTTAATAAAATGGGAAGAAAGAGGTTCCACAGCAGCTGCAGATGTATAAAGCTGGAACAGAGCATCATGGCTCCCACCAGGGATAAGTGTGAGAGAGGGCACCTACCTGATTCTCTGGATGGAGGGCGTTCATGGCGAAGGTAAAACCGTGCTTCGTTCCTCTGTGCACCATACTTGTGTAACACCTCGCACATACGCTCGTTATCTGCCACGGGGCGCTCTGAAATAAAGCGGGGGGCAGGATTTAGCCTCTGGTTCCATTCATTGGACTCGTATTAAATCACTCACAGAGCACCCAAGGTTCCAAGCCCAATGGACTCCATAGGAGGAGTGAGAAGGGGGCTCTGCAGGTCTGCTATAGGGGGCCGTCACACTCACCGGTCAGGGCAGGGAGGTGCAGAAATCAGCTTCCAGCCAATTGAGCCATTGAATGGACATGGTACGTGCCGTTAGCCATTAACAGCTGGAAATATTACTGTACACTGGGGCGCAGTCAGGGGCCCCAAGACACAGGCTGTGAATGTTACTGAGCTTTAGGGGAAATGGGTGGGGTTTAAACAGACCAGGGTTTGGGCATTATGGGATATGGCGGAGACAAATAAGAGCCCCATTTTAATTGTTGGCAGGGCCCACAGTGCTCCTGGGGCAGACGGACAGACGGACTCATAACTTAATAATATGGGGTTCTAGGTTTATCTGGTCGCTAGGGTCTTGTTTACCATGGCAACCAGCCAGTGGTTTGAATGTGAGACAAGAATATGAATAGAAGGGGGCCTGAATAAAAAGGTAAGGAATTCAAAGTAACAACAATAATAATAAAAGTAAAGTTGACAGAGCAGCAGTTTTTAGCTGCCTGGGTCAGTGACCCCCATTTGATGGAAAGATGTAGAAGAAGGCAAATAATTCAAAAACTATACAATAAAAAATGTAGACCAACTGCAAAAATTAGGAATAGGACATTCTATAGGTTATTAAAAGTTAGCTTAAAGCTAAACCACCTCTTTACTGACTGTTAGTACAGGTATCGGACCCCTTATCCGGAAACCCGTTATCCAGAAAGCTCCGAATTACGGAAAGCCCGTCTCCCATAGACTCCATTATAAGCAAATAATTCAGAATTTTAAAACTGATTTCCTTTTTTTATGTAGAAATAAAACAGAACCTTGTAATTGATCCCAACTAAGATATAAATAATCCTTATTGGATGCAAAACAATCCTATTGGGTTTAATTAATGTTTTATTATTTTTTTAGTAGACTTAAGGTATGGAGATCCAAATTATGGAAAGACCCCTTATCCGGAATACCCTTGGTCCCGAGCATTCTGGATAATGGGTCCTATACCTGTATAATGAAATCTAAGGGAAACTGCAAATATGCTCAGAAGAGCACCCTCAGCCGAGTCACATGTAGCTCTATGTAGGGTAAATGTCCCTTTAACACATTCCTACCTGTCAGGGGAGAGTATTAGATTCCTGCCAGACTGGGGTTTCCCACGCTGCATAGGTTCAGCACAGGGCGGCTATGGAGGTACTTATTAGAGAGGAGCCAATGAGATGGCAGAATTAAGCAAAGCTTTTTAGCAACAATAACACCCAGGATAAATGGAAAACAATCTCCCCTTAAAGGGGAAGTTTAACTACCTAAAGTAGCAGATTACTTGCCCCCAATAAAACAATAAAAGGGCTTTGAGGCAGCAGCTATCCTATCAGCACGCTCTAAGTCTAATCATTAGCAGGGACCTCAGGGCTGAACTATAACTCTCACCAGTTTCTCACCTACAGCCCAGAGCCCACTGAGCACGTGCAGTGCCGCTGACACACAAGCGCCAGGAACTGCTGTCACGTTTCTGATGTCTGTGACTGGCACTTTCATTAAAATACAGGAACATCGGGATTATTATGGGATTCATAATTAAACTGGTGGGAAATAATGAGCCATACCTGTGCCTCGCCACGCCTCGGCTAAGTGGCAGTCTGTTTCCCCCGGCTCCTTACAGAGTTCTAGGACATCCCGGCAGGTGGTTTCTGGTGTGATTGGCACCTCGGTAAAATGCTGCTCGTTGTTACTAAGGTACACGGTAAGGAACATCTGCAACGGGAGAAAGGCAGGGCTTGTTAGTTCATAGCAGCGCAAAATGATAAATTACTCTGTAACAAGTGACTAGTATAGTCTGGTTACCTCCGAGTATCACTCATGTATTATAAGGGATAATGTACCCCCTACTGTAAATGATAAGGATATTAGCAGTCACTGAGGGGTTCTGTGCCCATATAAAGGCACAAGGCTGCAGGCTGAATGCTTATCCAGGTTATGGAACTCATAATATCCTCATATTTTACAACAGGGGGTAGATAATTTATAATACAAGTCTCAGTGAATCACGTGACAGAAATTACACTTATTAATTACACCCAATTACAATTTACAGGACATTCAGGGTTCTTGTGTATATTATATATAAATACCTACACACCCAGACATACATACATTCCCATGTACCCAAGTGCAGGGGGCAGGCAGACCATACAAACACATGCCTCTATGGGATTCCAGTATTTGTGAATGCAAAAACTTTTTTTAAAAAATGCCTATGCAAGTGGCGCAGCGGCTATTTCCCAGTAAGTCCGGGAGGGGAGGGGGCAGTCACAGCATCAGAATAATCACAGTTCAAACAAAAACAGAGAATTCCAAAGAGCCCAGTGAGAGTGAGTCCCGTGCCTGCGTATACGGAACAAAGTCCATACGGCCCGACTGGGTCTCTAACCCCTACGCACTGATGCCTATCCCTGCGCTCCCACGGCTAATATGGGGGCAACCAGGCAAACTTCCCAACTGGCTAACACTTGCCCCTGCTCACTGGCCCAGGCAGCCCAAGTTCCAAACACACCCTAAAGGCTGCCATACACGGGCCAATTGTAGCTGCCGATATGGGTCCCTTAGACTGATTCTGCAGCTTATTGGCTCGTGTATGGGCACTAATGATGGGCCTGCCCGACCGATATATGCCCGATTTCATTAGTGCCCATACACGGACAGACAGATGCCTATACCCATCTTTCTAATTTGATCAATATTGATTAGCCCGATATCGCCCACCCGTAGGTGGGGATATTGGGAGAAGATCCGCTCGCTTTGCAACCTCGCCAAGCGATTGGATCTTAGCGTGTTTCGTTAAATTAAGATGCAGGTTCTGATTAGACAAATCCAAATGATTTTGTGCGACGATGTAAAACTCACATTCAGCCTGAAACTGTAGGATAAAGCCCCAAATATAACCAATGGGAGGAGGTTCTGGGCATGAAATAGTTACAGGCACCAATGGTACCAAAGTGGCTCCCATTGTAGGGCCCTAAGGGTATCGGCAGATACACAATACTGCGCAGGTTTTATCCTTATCCCACTGAAGTTTTCTAATCTGTCCCATTGGCTAAGCAACCCATCGCCGTGGTATGAAAATTATTGGGGCAATAATTCTGACTAAACTAATTTTATTGGTACGTCCGTGGCTAGCTGAAACGTGACCAAAAGATAATCAAATTAGCCCAATATCACTCACCCTAGGTGGGGACATATTGAGAGGAGATCTGCTTGTTTGGCAACCTCGCCTAATGAACGCATCTTGAAGGTGGCCATACACACTAAGATCCTCTCGCTTGGCTCGCACCTACAGGTGGGCGATATCGGGCTTATTCGGTTGTTTGGCCCTGGGGCCAAATGATCTAATTAGAAAGCCGGTAATAGGTGCAGTTGGTTCAGGTACTGCATCAACGAGCCAATGCGGTCCCTGATCAGACTAAATTTTTAAACCTGCCCCGTCGGGCAGGCCCATTGGTAGTGCCCATACACGGGCCGATTAGCTGCCGAATCTGTCTAAGGGACAATCGGCCCGTGTATGGGCACCTTTACAGTTATAAGGGGTGACCCATGGGCTCTAATCACTGCTAAATAAGCAGATCAGGGCTCGTATTGTCAAATTTAGTCACCAACACTCAAATTGGCCAACAATGTGCCTATGAGGCCACTGGGGTTTGGCAGCCCCCCACATTGGCCCCAGAGATGTCGCAATAGAGGTTAAAGGTCCCCATACACGGGCAATGTCACCAAGCGAGCGGATCTTCTCCCAATATTGGGGGAATCCAGGATAATTTGATCATTTGGCACATTTGGCACTAACCTGCCCGATCGAGATCTGGACAATTTCAGGCCAGATGTCGGTCGGGCAGGCCCGTCGGTAGAGCCCATACACGGGCCGATTAGCTGCCAAATCTGTCTAAGGGACCCATATCTGCAGCTAGAATTGGCCCATGTATGGGGACCTTAAGATGGATAGGGCCAGGCAGGGCGTGTTTTGCACAGGGCTGGTGTAAGTCACAGTCTGTACGGCAGCCATAGGCAGTCTGTGCCATGGCGGATTTCAGGTTATTTTCCCTACGTGTGAGCTGAGAGAGCCTGGGAAGGGGGCAGGGAGTTGGAGGAGCAACAAGTATTATCCACAAGTCTGAATGGCAGGGCGGGTGGGGGAGGGGCGCAAGGAATCCAACCTGTCACATGGATACAATTACTGCACTTGCTGATGGGGCAACAACAAAGCTGCCCCTGCCCATTCCCACCATTGTCCTACATGCACCAACTTTATACTATAATAACAATAATCCTAGTGCTTGCAGAACTACAACTCCCAGCATCCACACAGCTGAAAGTTATAGTTCTGCTCTATAGTCAATGATCCAACTGGCCTTCCCAATTCGGAAATTCCGCTATTTATTTATTTTTTTTTAATTGAAAAGCCAACAACATTAATTGTATAAACATAAACAAGTATAAAGTATAATCCTTTCATGTCTGGGGGAGAGGAATCTTTTTTTTTCCAAATTCAATTAAAAACAAACAGGTTAATCCCTGAATGCAAATCTGTTAATACAATCAGCTCGCGCAGGGTTAATCTGACATGAAACACATGTTATCAAGGAAACCCTTTGTATACACGCAAAGCTTTGTCCCAAAGGAAGCGCGGCATTGTTTGTGCCTGCCGAAGGCTGCAGCGATACCAATAATGGCAGGAACTGGACACAAGGTAACCCCACTGCCGCAATAAAGCAACACCAGATAGACCACTTTCCTTACGCTAATTGGATTAACGATATAAACACCCCATGCATGGAATATATCTGTATTATACACAAAAAGCAGCCATATACATATATTTAACTCCATCTTGCACACCAAACAAATAGGAGTGTAGCTCCACCATAAAATTAAACAGGGCCAGTCCAGCCTTTGCCCCCGATCATCGGATGGTGTACACGGCTCAAATTAAAAATGTATTACAAACTCACTGCTTTCCTACCATGCAGCAAAGAGAATCTCTCAACCCTGGGAATGCCCTGTGCACCACAGGAAGGTTGTTTATAGCTATTACATATACACATTAATTAGGTAAAGGGAACATTTAACCACATCAAGTGAAACTGCCACTTATATCACTACCGTGCCAATGATAGGATTAAAGCACAGTATTATTTGCCCGGCATCCCCATAATCATTGATAACAACACACACACATATTAACACTGAAACCAATTAAAGAGGTACAATGCAGACCACTAGCATATTAAAGGGCAGCTCCACCCAAAAACTGCCTTTAGGGTGAAGACACACGGAGCTACTAGTAGCAGCTACTTGTTGTGGCTACTAAAACAGACAATGTTGATCATTTACTGATAATTGTATCTATGTGTGTTTAGCAGAGGCAATTCTCAGTATTGTCTATGGCAGGGGATTTTCTGGAGTTTAGTAGCCATGAAAAAGTAGCTGCTACTAGTAGCTCTGTGTGTCTTCACCCTTAGCCTAATAAAGGAGTAAGCACTTTCCAATATTACACATTCCCAATGGTTTTGTGTGTAAACTAAAGCAGTATCTGTCCGGATGCAGACATTCTCTGCACCGGTGGTTCTGACTCCTGAAGCAATGTAGCCGTTTCACGGGTCAGAACCAGAAAGGGATGAACAAGTACTCCATTGGAAAGACATTTCCTTTCTTTATGTATGAAATAGCTGCCTTTTAAACATTATAGAGTCTTATTTGTTCACCAAAACCAAGCGGAAAGGATAAGGAGGAAGAGTAAGAAAAAAGCATTGGGTTCACTGTGACACCTCTAGCAGCTCCTATACACCCGCATATATATATATTATATATATATATATATATATATATATATATATATATATATATATATATATATATATATATATTATATATATATATATATACACAGGTAAAGGTATACATGACAATGATACACCCGCACATATATACACAAGTAAAGGTATACATGACAGTGACAGCCCGGAGCGGTTTGGTATCCGTGACATTCACACTCACTAGCAGTCTCACCGCTGCCAGTGAGTGACAGGTACAGCAGGGGACACACACTCACACGTCACATTACTCTACCTGGAACAGCCTGTGCCTTTCCCAAGGGTCAACGTGATCAGCTAAAACATTATACAGGTGAAGGTTCAGTTATCCGGAAACCCGTTATCCAGGAAGCTCCAAATTACGGAAAGCCTGTCTCCCATAAACTCCATTTTAATCAAATGGTTCAGAATTTTAAAACGGATTTCCTTTTTCTCTGTAATAATAAAACAGTACCTGTACTTGATCCCAACTAAGATATAATTACCCCTTATTGGGGGCAGAACAGCCCTATTGGGTTTATTTCATGGTTAAATGATTCCCTTTTCTCTGTAATAATAAAACAGTACCTGTACTAGATCCCAACTAAGATATAATTACCCCTTATTGGGGGCAGAACAGCCCTATTGGGTTTATTTAATGGTTAAATGATTCCCTTTTCTCTGTAATAATAAAAAAGTACCTGTACTTGATCCCAACTAAGATATAATTACCCCTTATTGGGGGCAGAACAGTCCTATTGGGTTTATTTAATGGTTAAATGATTCCCTTTTCTCTGTAATAATAAAACAGTACCTGTACTTGATCCCAACTAAGATATAATTACCCCTTATTGGGGCAGAACAGCCCTATTGGGTTTATTTAATGGTTAAATGATTCCCTTTTCTCTGTAATAATAAAACAGTACCTGTACTTGATCCCAACTAAGATATAATTACCCCTATTGGGGGCAGAACAGTCCTATTGGGTTTAATTGATTTTTTGGTAGACTTAAGGTATGGAGATCCAAATTACGGAAAGATCCCTTATCCAGAGCATTCTGGATAATGGGTCCTATACCTGTACTGAGTCAATACCATTCATTCCTATCAGATAGAGAGAGACAATGACTGATCAGTACTATACAAACACCCAGTGGCCCTATGCCGGGGGCCACAGCTTGACTGCTATAAACTGCAGGGCACGGTGGCCCTTTCCATAACCCAGTACTGATACACACACAGGGGCCACATTGAAAAAACAAAGTACAACAAATAATCCCACATTATTACATTACATTAACATTTATTTATAAAGCGCCAACATATCCCGCAGTGCTGTACAATAAGTGGGTTACATACATTGGACATACAGAGTAACATATAAAGCAACCAATAACCGATACAAGAGGGGAAGAGAGCCCTGCCCAAAAGAGCTTACACTCTACAAGGAGTAACATATAAAGCAATCAGTAACCGATACAAGAGGGGAAGAGAGCCCTGCCCAAAAGAGCTTACACTCTACAAGGAGTAACATATAAAGCAATCAATAACCGATACAGGAGGGGAAGGGAGCCCTGCCCAAAAGAGCTTACAATCTACAAGGAGTAACATATAAAGCAACCAATAACCGATACAGGAGGTGAAGAGAGCCCTGCCCAAAAGAGCTTACAGTCTACTGCAATATATTACACAATATAAAGTGACCAACTGCAAGTTGCTCTGTTATACAAAGTGCCAGCCAATACCCATCATGCCCCGTTACTACTGTAACTAATAAAGTGATTATTGGGAGATGAAGAGATTAGAGAAGGGTAATGCATATGGAAGGGATATTATCAGCCCCTGGGTACAAGCCCTTTATACGGAATACAGGGGTAAATATCTCAGCTACCTGCTGCCCTTTAATACCCCAGCAATAGGAAAGTGTGGGGCAAATAAACGAGCGAGTCCCAACAGCTTCAGAACTACAACTCCCACAATCCCCAGCAAGAGTCCAAGGGTTGTTGCCTACAGGTGTCTCCAGGGGAACCTAAGTAATCCCGCCCTCAGACTGGCCCCCTTACCAGGCGGAGCTGGCTAATCTCATCGCGGTTCATGTAGTTGAGGATATTCCTGATGGTTACGATGGGCACAGACTCCGTAGGCGATGCCGATCCTGAGCACTTCCCATCCGTTCTGTCCCCCGCTGCGGCAGACATCTTACTTTTTCTCCAGGGGGAGCGGCTTCTGCGCGGTGCATCACTTCCGCAAGGCGCGGCCAAAGCTCCAGCCACGCCCCTATGTTGTTCCAGGTGACGTCACCGTCTTGGAGCCGCTAGTGGCAGAGCGGGGCATGATGGGAGTTTGGGAAGTTTATGTGGAAACGTATTACTGGTGTATAGCCGCCAACTAAAATAAATGTGCCCCTATTTACTTCTAATTAATTGCCCATTTACCAGAATTTTTGCTCCAGGGCTGTTATCCAAATGTTGGCCGAAAATAAGTGTTTAATAAAACTGCTCTGGATGTGGTGCCTCTAGACTGCTCAGCTTTCTTATGTTCTTATATAAGCTGCCAGAGAGCGCCTCCCTGCTGGCTAGGGATTGATACTGCAATGGGGCAGGTGTATGGGGCCATAGAGACTTACTGGAACAATGGGTGAAAAGCCTTCAGACACCGGGCCGATTCTACCTGCTGATATGGGACCCTTAGACCAATTCGGCAGCTAATCAGCCCGTGTAGGGGCACAAGTGACGGGCCTGTCCTGAAATCGGCCAGATATTAATCAGGCAGGTTAAAAAATTTAGGCGGCTCGTTGATGCGGTCCCTGAACCGATTGCGCCTATTACCTGCGTTTTAATTCGGCCACGCCAGGCGAGCGGATCTTAACGTGTATGGCCGCCTTAACTTCTCCATTGCCCTGAATGGTAATTGCTAAGAACCAACAAAAGGGGCAATTTTGAGCAGTTTAGGCTAATGCCAGACGAGGCGTAGGGCGTATATTTTCGGCAAGCTGAAAAACGATTGCCGAAAATACCACCCTACGCCTCCTACCTGTGCCTGCTCCGGAATGAATGGAATACGCTCGGGTGCAGGCACATGTAGCCGATATCCGCATAAAAACGCGAGACTTTGCATTCTCACGTTTTTTTTTTAGAAGGCGTAGGGCGGTATTTTTGGCAAGCATTTTTCAGCTTACCTACGCCTCGTCTGGCATTAGCCTTACTATTTGAGGTCCAAGTGATTATTATTTGGGGCAATGGAAGGGTAATTTGAAGCATTTTGATGTCTGCCTATGTGCCATTACCCTAAAAGTAGGGGTACAGGGGTCACAGATACTGGTTGACCCCCCCCCCATTTACCAGGTACTAACAGCAGGTGTACTGGGGTCACAGAAACTGTGTAAAATTGACCTAAATGGTAATAGTTACCACTCAGAGTAATGGAGGTGAGTATTTTCAATACCAACCATGTGCCCCTGACCTAAGTGGGTGCACTGGGGTCACAGATAAACAGGGGGTGCCATTGCTCTAGAAAGAAGGTGCACTAGGGTCAGGCAATTACCATCCAGCGCAATTGGGGAGGGGCAATTTGAAGCATTTTGCAACCCATGTGCCATTACACTAAGGGGCTGATTTACTTACCCACGAACGGGTCGAATGGGCTCCGATTGCGTTTTTTTCGTAATGATCGGTACTTTGCGATTTTTTCGTATGTTTTGCGATTTTTTCGGATTCTTTACGAATTTTTCGGATCCAATACGATTTTTGCGTAAAAACGCGAGTTTTCCTATCCATTACGAAAGTTGCGTAAAAAGTTGCGCATTTTGCGTAGCGTTAAAACTTACGCGAAAAGTTGCGCATTTTTCGTAGCGTTAAGTTTTAAAAATGCGCAACTTTTCGCGTAAGTTTTAACGCTACGCAAAATGTTCGTTTTCAAGTCGGAACTTTTCCAATTCGGGTCGGATTCGTGGGTTAGTAAATCAGCCCCTAAACGTGGAAATGATTGTGCTGCTGGGTTAGTAGGGTTGGTGCTAAGTGGGTAAATATTGACGCTTACTAGAATGGAGGATGGAGGCAACACCCAACCTGTAAGGAACAAGCATAGAGCTGTCAGGGTGCAAACTGCCCCAGGTTCAACAGGAGAATCCCAGTTCAGACAAGGAGGCAGACATCTGCTTCAGAACAGCTTGGATCAGCTACTATAGATTCATACTACAGGGTCAGGCTGCCTGGTCTTGGATGGAACAGAGAACCTGGCTCTGTACAGATACAGGCACTCTGCGGATTATGGGAGTTGTAGTTCAACTTAAGGGGAAAAGGTTGGACAGTGACTGTTACATAAATAACAGAAGTATGTCCAGTGTATGGCCCAGGGTGGTGTCCATTGTTAGGTGTGAGCAAGAGGGAACAGATTGTAAATGTTAACTACAACAATTCTGCTAAAAAGAAGTTAAAATAAATGTAAAAGGGCCAATGGCTTCTCCTAGTCTTGTAACCCATGGCAACCAATCAGTTGGTAAGAGAAGGTGGAGTAAACTTTGCCTCTTTAATTAGGATGCCACCTGTTCATTTCTGGTCTCAACTGTATGTTAGGGTTCAGCATTGTGAAACCCAAACAATAATTTGGCCAATAACGACTTCCAATATCAAGGCCTGGCCACCTACGCCCCCAAAGGTCATGCCCCTACCCCTATATGTCACTGCTCTGAACCCGATGTTATAATCTCTTATATAGGTCATGGAACTCTGAGGTCATATTTTACAACAGAAAGTATATAATTTATTATAACACACAAGATTCAAAGAGTCATGTGACAAAAATTACATCACAGAGCGCTGATTATAGCTGATGTTACTAAGCACTGTTTATAAGGCTATCATTTACAGAATATTCATGGCTTTTGTGTATTATGTAGTGACCACTAATATCCTCACATTTCTTAACAGGGGGTACATTATTTATTATAATTCACAAGTTTCAGTGAGTCATGTGACAGAAATGACATCACTAAGCACTAATTATAACTGATGACATCACTAAGCACTGTTTATAAGGCTATCATTTACAGAATATTCATGGCTCTTGTGTATTATGTAGTGACCAATAATATCTTCAAATTTTTTAACAGGGGCTACATTATTATAATTCACAAGTGTCAGTGAGTCACATGACAGAAATGACATCACTAAGCACTGTTTATAGGGATATAATTTATAGTATATTCATGGCTCTTGAGTATTATAAGGATAAGTCACCTATGAGTCAGGTATTTAAAATACAAGGCCAAAGGCCAAGTGCTTTTATACAGGTCACAAAGCTCCAAGGTGACTCCTAATATCCTCATATTTTACAACAGGGAGTATATTATTTATTATAAAACACAAGTGTCAGTGAGTCATGTGACAGAAATTACATCACCGAGCACAGATTATAACGGATGACATCACTAAGCACTGTTTATAAGGATATAATTTACAGTATATTCATGGCGCTTGTGTATTATTATGTATAATATGATGATATAATAACCCTGATTTTACATTACATTAACATTTATTTATAAAGCGCCAACATATTCCGCAGCGCTGTACAATAAGATTTGCCCCAGTTCTCTGGTGTAACTGGCATACAGCTGACCCCCACAGGGGTCCCAGACAGTCGCTGGGTCTGCTGTATGTCTCCTGCCTTTAGTTCCCTCCTGTTATTGCGTGAGTTGTAGGGGGTCGCTCTGGGGGGTGATGCGCAAGGGGCAAAATATATCTGTGGGTGGTCCAGCTACTGCCCTGATCCCACTCATTTACACCCAGCCATGCCCATAGTCAACCCTAAACACTGCTTCCTTTCTGGTATGCCCTTACTTGGGTCTATAAATCAGGGATATTATCCTGACAATGGAGGTATGATGTCATGAACTGTAAATAGAATTTACGTGCAAAAAACTTGCGTTTGGCCCAGCAAATTATGTGTCATTAATGATTCTGATGCGTTAATCAGCCACGTGCGCCCGTTCCCTACGCTGCACTGCTTATCCCCCCAGCACATACGGATGCAGCATACGCACTTGCGCTGACACTTGTCAAGTCACAGTCTTATTTTTAGAAGTTTTGGGTGCATTATCTGTGCCGTGTGGAGGCTGCCATCGCTCTCGGCAGGAGCATAAGGAGGAAACTGTGGGCTGCATTGTGACTCATGTATAGGAACCAGCACAGATGCTTCACTTATTCACCTCTGGGTCTCACAATGGTAAATGTTCCTTGAAATACTTGGTAAGATTAGTTTTTTTCCCCAGCTATTGGCAGCTGGAGTTGTTTTTGGATATTGGACCGTGCCAACATCCCTTTTGGGTGTTAGAGTTCCTAGCATAAGTACCAAGGAGCCTTCAATCCACCCAATAAACACTCCCCTCCCGTGCTCTTGCCCATTATGATGGTTAAAAATATACAGGAATTCAGCATTGGACTGGTCCGCTGGGGTACCAGGAAAAAACCCGGTGGGCCCTGGCCCTGATCCGATCCCCCCAGGGCGCTCCCGTGATCAGCCATCTCTCTCCCCCTACGCGCCTCAGGTAAGTTTCTTTTAGGAGCGCTCGGGGGAGGGGGTCGGAGGCTGTTGGGGCCTCAGCAGTGGGGGGCATTGGGGGTTGCAGATGAAGGGAAAGTTCTTATTCTGAGACTGGTGTTTCGTGAGCAGCTGATATTGTGGGATTGCTCTTTGCTGTTTAAGCAGTCAGTTGTGCAGTTTGATTCTAGCCGGGTTTCTATCTGCAAGGAGTCCTGCAAAGTCTGTGTAGTTTCCTACAGTTACTTCAGTTTTGACCCACACTCCAGTGCCACCGGACCTACGTATTCCCCCCAGAGGGTGAAAGTGATGTCACTTCCAGTGCATGTGACATCACTTCTTGTACATCAGTGACGTCACACATGGGGTAAATTTGCCGGACCCCTCACTCCCCCCCCCCCCACTGGTAGGTCTGTTGGCAGCTGGGGTGGGTTTTTTATTCTTTTCATTTTGTTAAACTTTATTGATTGTATAGGCACCTGAAGCCACCCCCCCCTAAGGCTGCCCCCTAAGCACAGGCCCTCAGGTGCCTATATATAAATACGGCCCTATCCACGCTCCCAAATATGCAGTCAGGATAACCATAGGCCATAGAGTTTGCGTTTGATAGGAACCTTTATAATAATAAACCTTATAATGTTCACTGGGGCAGGGGCTGATGGGAATGATAGTATCAGGATAGTCTCAGTGGTACAAGTCAGCGGTATATACAGTATATAATAGTAGGCAGAGAAATAGTAGAAGTATGACTACTTTCAGTCTCTTTAGCAGTATATGTTATGTGACTGTCTTTTTATTGACTGATGTGTGTCTGTTCTCTGTCTCTCTGATAGCGATGTCTCCGTAATGTATTCTGCGCTCCATGCACCACGGCTCTTGTGTCACTCAGGCAATTAATGGTGCGTGACTCATGTTTAAAAGATTCTTAGCGCCACAGCAGGAACGAATCTCTTATATAACACAATTAAAAATATGAATATTCATTTCCTTCTGTTTGATTGCTGATTGCCGCCTAATCTACTTAATTAGAGCAAAGTGCTCTTGTGGCAAATGAACGTCTTCTCCCAAAAAGGAAAAGATAATCTGATTCTCATAGAAAAGATGGGTAAAGAAGGAGTAGGGTGGCTGAATACAGATTTATCTAACTATATTGCACCTTTGGGTGAAGACACACAGAGCTACTAGTAGCAGCTACTTGTCATGGCTACTAAAATAGACAATGCTGATCATTTACTGATAATTGTCTCTATGTGTTTTAGCAGTGGTATTGTCTCAGTATTGTCTATGGCAGGGGATTTTCTGGAGTTTAGTAGCCCTGACAAGTAGCTGCTACTAAGTAGCTCTGTGTGTCTTCACCCCATAAGGTACTGACAGTGGGAGCTGCAGGGGGACAGCCTGGGTGGCAATGCAGCCAGTATTTTGCCCAGGGATGCACTGAATCCAGGATTTGGTTCGGCATTCGGCCAAATCTTTTATAAAGGATTCGGGGTTCGGACGTACCCAAAAATAGTGGATTTGGGGCATCCCTAATTTTGCCTAGATAAAACTACTGAAAATGTTTAAATAATGTACAGTTATGGGATTCATTATCCAGAAAGTTCTGAATAATGGAAAGGCCATTTCCCATAGACTCCATTTTAAGCAAATAATTTTTAAAAATGATTCCCTTTTCTCTGTAATAATAAAACAGTACCTGTACTTGATCCCAACTAAGATATAATTACCCCTTATTGGGGCAGAACAGCCCTATTGGGTTTATTTAATGGTTAAATGATTCCCTTTTCTCTGTAATAATAAAACAGTACCTGTACTTGATCCCAACTAAGATATAATTACCCCTTATTGGGGCAGAACAGCCCTATTGGGTTTATTTCATGGTTAAATGATTCCCTTTTCTCTGTAATAATAAAACAGTACCTGTACTTGATCCCAACTAAGATATAATTACCCCTTATTGGGGCAGAACAGCCCTATTGGGTTTATTTAATGGTTAAATGATTCCCTTTTCTCTGTAATAATAAAACAGTACCTGTACTTGATCCCAACTAAGATATAATTACCCCTTATTGGGGGCAGAACAGCCCTATTGGGTTTATTTAATGGTTAAATGATTCCCTTTTCTCTGTAATAATAAAACAGTACCTGTACTTGATCCCAACTAAGATATAATTACCCCTTAATGGGGGCAAAACAATCTTATTGTGTTTATTTAATATTTAAATGATTTTTTAGCAGACTTAAAATATGGAGATCCAAATTGTGGAAAGACCCCTTATTCAGAAATCTGCAGGTCATGAGCATTCGGGGTAACAGGTCCCATACCTGTATTTGGCAAAGTTGCTTCTAGTTGCTTAGTGCTCTTTCATCCTGATATCTGATTGTGATTGAAGCCAATAAGGAGCTTCGCTGAGCTGGGTGAGACTCAGCAGGGCAGTGTCATTTCCAGAATTTGCCAGTCTGGTGTTTTTCTGCACCAATAACTGCCAATAGAACAGGTCCTGGAAGTGGCATTTGCCCCGGTGCCCCATATGCTCACTGCCAGCTCTGCATGGGAATCCTCCTATTGGCTGGCGCTGCATTCCTGCCTTCTGACTCACGGCACTGACTCACAGTGAATGCAGATTGTTAGTGAGGGCACGTGGGTCACTACAGAGCTCACAAGCTGAATGGGCTGCTGGGAAATCTGCCGCCTCTGTATGTGTTGATGCCCTGGCAACCTGGCAGCTCTGAATTAGCCGCGGGGACAAAGGAAAATCAAATAAATGAAGCTAAGTCAATATTTATGCGACTTCCGAGGGGGAATAATTCAGAGGCAACTGCAGCTTCTTTTGTGACTCAGATAGGGGGCTTCCCAGCAGCAGCTCTATAGTAGGGATGTACCAAATCCACTATTTTGGGATTCGGCTGGACCCCAAATCCTTTGTGAAATCCTAATTTCTGCTGAAAAAGGCAGAATCTTGGAAAGTTGCATAGAATGACATGTTTTGAAAAATTGTTTCCGTCATTATTTGTTTTCCCTAGATTCTATGATGGGGTTCCTGGCTCACCGTGCAGTTTCATTCTCGCATAAAATGCCATTGTTCTCAGCTGCAAAATCCCTATAGACTAAAGCTTGCCTAAAGGTGGCCATACACTGGAAGATTTGCTTGTTAGGCGAAGTCGCCAAGTGAGCGACTCCCACTATGCCCCTAAAGGTGGGCGATATTGGGCTAATTCGATCATCTGTCCCTATGGCCAAATAATCAAATTACAATGGCAGGCATAGGCACCGTCAGAGTGGGGACCTCATCAACGAGCTGATGCAGTCCCCAATCCAATACAAAATCAAACCTGCCCGATTGAGATCTATCTGGCCAATTTTAGAACAGAACTTGGTTGGGGAGGCCCTTCGGGGGTGCCCATACACAGGCAGATAAGCTGATCAATCAGTCTGGAGGACCCAATCGAGTTCTGGTCTGATTTTTCTGAATCCCGCAGGGCACTCCCCGAGCCGCAGGGTACCCTCCCTGAGTTTAATTCACGCTCATTCGGGGAAGGGGTTTGACGGGTGGTGTCCATTGGGGGGTGCAGGGGCCCCTGAGGCAGTAGCCCTGGTGGGCCCTTCACCCCTCTGTTCGACCCTGTCCACCTCTACATGGGCAGATAGAGTTGGAAACATATTTGGCCATGGAGGGGCCCTGCCAGCAACTTGCCAACCAATATAGGGCTGTTGATGTTATGGGCTTCTGCTGGCTGATACAGAGCTGGCCAGGGGTAACCTGGGGGCAGAACAAAAGGGAGATTATAAAGACTTTATCAAGACTTTTGTACTATGGGGCCCAGCCTTAGCTGGTGATTTATTAGCTACCAGGTAGCAACCGTAGTTGTTGGTGAGTGTATAGATTGGTTAGTATAGGTTGTGTGCTGGGTTTACTCAGATGGGTTGAACTTGATGGACAATGGTCTTTTTTCAACCCTATGTAACTATGTAACTATAAGAGTTTCACTTGAGCAACAGCTAAAATGCTGCATGTTTGCCATCCCTGATACAAAATACTCATAGTGATACTAAGGGCCCCGAGCTAATGCCCTACCCTACAGCGGGCCCCTCATACACCTCTACTCTCAGTGAAACTGCTACACCCAGTTATCTGGCCGACTCCGGTTAAACATTCTGTAAATACCACACATTCTGTATCCTCTGTATACAAACAGAACAAGGGCCGGCCACATGGCACGAGCAGCGGGACACAGAGATCCATTCACATTCTCACAACAACTGTCATGTCAGGATATTCAGCGCTTTGTATGGGGCTCAACTCCCTCCCTGAGACGCTGCGGCTTTAATATATATAATATCATCCCATTGCACTAAGGTAAATACAAGATACTGAGACTTACAGCCAGCGTTTTTATGTGTGCCTAAAAAAGCAATAATTTTGTATAAAGATATTTGTATATGGCAATGCTATGGAAAGCAGTACCTGTGTCTGATTATATTCGCTTCACTGCTGGTTCTGACTTCTGAAATAATGTAGCATAAGCCAGCTCATTAACAGACCTGGAGAAATACTGACTTCCAATGTAGGGCAGCGGATCATTGTTCCCCAAGAACATGGTATGTATCATCCATTACATTGTCACAGTTATGTAACATTGGTCGGTTCGGACATGATTTTCTCTCGTAACCTAAACACATTCATGGTCACACATTATTTTCGTTTTAGTCATAAGAGTTGTGGTCGGTGTGTATTCAGACTATTAACGTATGTTCATAAAGCGCCAGCATGTTGCGCAGTGCTGTACAATGGATGGGTGTATATACATCAAACATGCATATTACATACAAATACTGACTGGTACAGGGGGTAAAGAGGGCTCGGAGGGCCCTGTAATATGTATGTTTGATGTATATACACCTATCTATTGTACAGCACTTCACGATATGTTGGTACTGCGTAACAGAGCTTACACTCTAAGAGAGGTGTCACAGTACTGGTTACAGAATATAGAGTGCAAGATGGTACCAGTGATGGTACTGAGTGGACTGGTTTAGGCCAGTGTTGCACTTGGCTTTTTTCCCACTGGCGTAGATACAAAATGCAGAAAATGCAGTTCTGCCCGTGTTGTGTATGCGCTGATGGACATACACAACTCAGCCTGTCAGTTTACAGATGGGCCGGATTTGGGTGCAAAAATACATACTTTCATGATTCTTTCATCTGTAAAGTTCAGACTTTTGCTATCACATGATTGGCCGTACCCATAGATAGACTGGCACACACACAAAGGCACACAAATGAAAATTTCAACCCTTTCCAGTTTACATCATTTGCTCAGAGCACACATGTATCTGTGCCTGTGTGGCCCACTTGACCAGTATACATGTAGAGTCCAGGACAGGTCAAAATAGGCCCTGGCATTTCAGACCCAAACCGCCCCCCCCACCAGCCCAATAAATAGGGCTTTACATAACATCACACTATTTATTCTGATAGCAGAATTTCCGTCATTCCTATTGCCTCTATGAAGCAGGCGGAATTTCCTATCAGGGGCTCCAGTGTTTAGGTTTCCTAAATAGAGAATATTTTCATCAAAGCAATTGAGTTTCTTGGCCAAAGGGCATCCTAAATACAATGTCTGCATCACCAACATCTGGAACAGGGGATATTATGGGAAGTTAGAATTGATTGCCTGTGGATATATCCCAGTGACAGGCAGACAGAGCCCAGACATAGGGACACAGAAGCAGGTGTAGTCTGTAGTCAGAACTGACAGTGGCGCTGCCTATGATATTCAGGAACACTGGCTCCAGGTAATGATGTAACTGAACACGGAGTCCATAGAATTCACAGGTACCCGGAGGGAGACTTCATCATGTGTCAGGGACGGCACAGCCATATAACTGGTTCTCCCTGTTTCTCCAACACAAACAGCTGTAACAAGATCAGGACACAGGGGCAGCCAAAGGTAGAACCTCTATCCGGCTCGTACATTAACCCTAAAGGTTAGTGCTGGTTCTAGAGGCAGAAAGGGCGTCTACCGTGGGTACAAGGGGCCTGTCAGTGGCACAAAATCTTTTTTTTCTTTTTAATTTGCACTGCCCCTTAATAATTACCCTTGGTGTTATTTGGAGCAACCTTTGTGCCTTCACTACCCTGTATGTTTCTGTATTCATCTGGGATGCCCTGTATGGCTGCCAGCGCAGATACCAGGGGTCTGTGCCCGCCAAGAAGGCTCATAATTATTAACTAGTTAGTAGTATAGCTCATTAAGCACAACATTTTCTCTTGTTTCACAATGCTTAGTGTGAAGGCAAGAAATGCCCCTCGTCCAACTAACTCTGTGTAATCATTAAGCAGCAGCATAGCTCTGTTCAGCCTTCTGTGACAAATTAAATTGGGTTCAACTAATTAAAAACCAAACAGGAATGGGCACATTATACAAGGTCCGGTGCAACTTAGTTCCAAATTAGGCCATGCAACAATACGATTATTCCTGTGGGCACTCAGGCTATGGGCAGTATTACCTGCTATGTGCTTGGTGTGGGCAGTGCCTACTAATGTACTCAGGCTATGGGTCTTGACTACTGCTGTGCATTTCAAGCTATGGGCAGTGCCTACTGCTGTAGCCTCAAACTATGGGTAGTGCCTACTGCTGTAGCCTCAAACTATGGGTAGTGCCTACTGCTGTAGCCTCAAACTATGTGTAGTGCCTACTGCTGTAGCCTCAAACTATGTGTAGTGCCTACTGCTGTAGCCTCAAACTATGGGTAGTGCCTACTGCTGTAGCCTCAAACTATGTGTAGTGCCTACTGCTGTAGCCTCAAACTATGGGTAGTGCCTACTGCTGTAGCCTCAAACTATGGGTAGTGCCTACTGCTGTAGCCTCAAACTATGTGTAGTGCCTACTGCTGTAGCCTCAAACTATGGGTAGTGCCTACTGCTGTAGCCTCAAACTATGGGTAGTGCCTACTGCTGTAGCCTCAAACTATGGGCAGTGCCTACTGCTGTAGCCTCAAACTATGGGCAGTGCCTACTGCTATTCCCTTGGGCTATGAGCAGTGCCTGCACTTATGTAACAGGCTATGGGCAGTGCCTGCACTTATGTAACAGACTATGGGCAGTACCTACTGCAGTAGCCTCAAACTATGGGTAGTGCCTACTGCTATTACCTTGTGCTATGAGCAGTGCCTACACCTATGTAACAGGCTATGGGCAGTGACTACTGCTATTCCCTTGGGCTATGGGCAGTGCCTACTGCTATTCCCTTGGACTATGGGCAGTGCCTACTGCTATTCCCTTGGGCTATGAGCAGTGCCTGCATTTATTTAACAGACTATGGGCAGTGCCTACTGTTATTCCCTTGGGCTATGGGCAGTGCCTACACCTATGTAACAGGCTATGCCCAATATCCCAGGCAGTACCCCCCCCCCCTCATCTTTAAAAAAGCCAATTATATTGACAATATAAATAATAAATAAGGGGGCTGATTTACAAACATAGGTGTTAAATTGCATCAGTGCAGTTACGGCGCCAGTCAGGCTGTTCAGAGTAAAATTGCTGATTGGTTGCTATTGGCAGCCACACAGATTAGCACCTATAATAAATGAGCCCTAAAGTTAATATGACTATGGAAATTCACCTTGACTGCCGCCTGTGCACATCATTTATTAATATTCAGACTAACAGCCGGCTGGTAACAGTTGTTTATGGAGTCCCAATCAAGCCGAGGCTGGGAAGCGCCCCATCTGATCCCGCTCTCTAACAGATTTATAGCCAACGTGCGAATCTCTCATAACTGCTTGGAAATGATTCCTGGCAGCTCTGTTCCCTCCGTGCTTTTGCCTTCAAAACAGCAATTATACTAGAAGCCATTGCAGCTGACGGAGGAAGCAGACCCTGCGGTTGCAGGGGGGGGGGCAGTAATGAGCAATTTCAATATAAATTGGTTGAAATGGTCAACTTACTTATGTTTTGGGGCAATACATTTTATGGTTGTTAGGCCCAGTAACATCTAGTTATGCCACTGCCAGCTCTGCACTTTGACCGTCCCCCATTATAAATGGCTCCTATACTCTGTGTTTAATGGGCCATTAAGTCATCACCGTTTGGGAGGCGGAGGGAGTGAGTACGGGGATACAATCATGTCTGAGAGATGCTCCTTTATAAAGCTCACCAAGCATTCTATTATTATTCTTAAGGGGGATCTCCACTCCTTTCTGTTCTGGGTTCCGACTCTTGAAACAATGTAGCAGAAATCAGTTCTCCTCCACGTTTGTTAATCAGCCGGCTTCTGCTGCATTGGTTCAGGAATCAGAACCAGCTGGAGCAGATAATAAATAACAGGATGTTTATAAGATGGAACTGTATGTACACAACTTCAGGGTCGGACTGGGCCGCCGGGAGACCGGGAAAAATCCTGGTGGGTCCCGGCTACCAGACACGACCTTTGCGGCGCTCCCCCTGCCCGACCGCTCCTCCCCCTGACACATTAAATTTACGCATTCAATTTACAGGGGGGCCCCTGTGGGGGTGGGGTTAGGGGACGTGGCCGGCGGGGGCACCTGCAGGGGGTTGTGGGGACCCCTGCGGGGGGTTAGGGAGGCCCCTGTGGGGGGTTAGGGGACCCCTGTGGGGGGTTAGGGGACCCCTGTGGGGGTGGGGTTAGGGGACACGGCCGGCGGGGGCACCTGCAGGGGGTTGTGGGGACCCCTGCAGGGGGCTATGGAGGCCCCTGTGGGGGGTTAGGGGGGCCCCTGTGGGGGTGGGGTTAGGGTACGCGGCCGGCGGGGGCACCTGCAGGGGGTGTGGGGACCCCTGCGGGGGGTATGGGGGGCCCTTTGGGGGTTGGGTTAGGGGACGCGGCCAGCGGGGGGCACCTGCAGGGCCCCTGAGGCGGGAGCCCCGGTGGGTGTTCCCCCCCAGTCCAACCCTGCACAACTTTGCTGATAAATAAAGCTGGAGAGAATAACCTAAGTCATGGAGGGGTTCATTCAGCTCAAGAGAATAAGGCCCTGCTGCTCCACACCAGAAATGATATTATCCTGACATTTTGACCACTATTTGCTTATAATTACTCAAAACTCGCACAGACAATTGCGTCCAATTTGATGCAGTAGCAGCTACAACTACTCTGGAATTATGGGAAAAACACGCCGGCTTTGCATCCAGTATTGCTCTTTGCACTTGCGGTTGTAAATGGCCCCTAACGTGTGTTTTTCTCGGTGAGTGTAACCAGCGCAGTCCCGGTGCCAAGATAAACAAGGCCGGCCATGGCAGGAAACACATGGGACCATCGCTTGCTCATAGGGTTCTACAGCTGTTTCCTTTGCATTGTGCCAGCAAGAAAGACACATTCTCCCCAGAGATCCGGTTGTACAGTAGCTCCCGGTTGCCTGGCATCAACACAAACATACAGGCTACCGGCGTAACTGGTATTACCAGCTTTATCTTCTCTCTATCACCTTCTTATTTATTGTAGGAAACTGCAACGCCCCTGAAAAGTTTTTCTTCCTGCTCGTCATATGAGCTTCATTCCTACAGATATTGACTCAATAAAGCACCGTGAAGGGTTCCAGGCAAGTCATAAATGGCAGCTGGTGCCGGAGCATTAGAACTTCTACGTGCTGCCAACCAGTAGGCACTCACTATATGACTAAAAAACTTCCCTGAATTGTAGCACCTATCAGAGCATTAACATTCAACCTAAACCTGAAGCCAATCAGAGCTTCAAGCAAGGGCTAGAGCAATGAACAATGAAGCCAATGAGAGCATTAGAACCTTCATAGGACTAGACCACCTAAATGCAATGAGAGCATTAGAACCATCATAGGACTAGACCACCTAAAGGCAATGAGAGCATTAGAACCTTCATAGGACTAGACCACCTAAAGGCAATAAGAGCATTAGAACCTTCATAGGACTAGACCACCTAAAGGCAATGAGAGCATTAGAACCTTCATAGGACTAGACCATCTAAAGGCAATGAGAGCATTATAACCTTCATAGGATTAGACCACCTAATGCCAATGAGAGCATTGGAACCTTCATGGGACTAGACCACCTAAAGCCAATGAGAGCATTAGAACCTTCATTAGACTAGACCACCTAAAGCCAATGAGGGCATTAGAACCTTCATAGGACTAAACCACCTAAAGCCAATGAGGGCATTAGAATTTTCACAGGACTAGTCCACCTAAAGCCAATGAGAGAATTAGAACCTTCATTAGACTAGACCACCTAAAGCCAATGAGAACATTAGAACCTTCATTAGACTAGACCACCTTAAGCCAATGAGGGCATTAGAAAATTCATTGGACTAGAACACCTAATGCCAATGAGAACATTAGAACCTTCATTGGACTAGACCACCTAAAGCCAATGAGGGCATTAGAACCTTCATTAGACTAGCGCACCTAAAGCCAATGAGAGCATTAGAACCTTCATAGGACTAGACCACCTAAAGCCAATGAGAACATTAGAACCTTCATAGGACTAAACCACCTAAAGCCAATGAGGGCATTAGAATCTTCAAAGGACTAGACCACCTAAAGCCAATGAGGGCATTAGAACCTTCATGGGACTAAACCACCTAAAGCCAATGAGGGCATTAGAATTTTAATAGGACTAGACCACCTAAAGCCAATGAGGGCATTAGAACCTTCATAGGACTAGACCACCTAAAGCCAATGAGGGCATTAGAAGTTTCATAGGACTAGACCACCTAAAGCCAATGAGGGCATTAGAATTTTCATAGGACTAGACCACCTAAAGCCAATAAGAGCATTGTAACCCTTACAGGATTAGACCACCTAAAGCCAATGAGAACATTAGAACCTTCATAGGACTAGACCACCTAAAGCCAATGAGAACATTAGAACCTTCATAGGACTAGACCACCTAAAGCCAATGAGAACATTAGAACCTTCATAGGACTAGACCACCTAAAGTCAAGGAGAACATTCCAAGATTCACAGAGCTAGACCAAACTATACCCAATCAAAACATTAGAATGTTCACATGGTTGGATTAATATTTGGCAGTCAGAGAATTAGAATCTTCAGTTGGTTCCAGCTTTCCTGGATTTTAGCCAAGGTGGTCCAGCTTCACTAACAAGTTTCTACCATGTGACATCAGGGCAGGCATTACCTTCCATATTTACAGTGGGTGACTTGGAGCCTCTACATAGAGTTTATCAATCAGATTCCATGCTGTGTGTCCTATCCCAGGTCATTAGTCCCCGGGGCATTACACTCAGTGACGACACAAGAGGAAGAGCAGTCACTGTATTTACCTCTCACATTGCAAGTGAGAGACAACAGACACACATTCCAGGCAGGCCTGCTGTCTCACATGTGATTTATAGGCAATCTCCACCTCTCTATGAAACTCTCTCACTCATCTGCCTTCCAACCATGCCTGAGCCATTAACTGACATGCCCTAATAACTGGAGGAGCCAAGGGCTAAACACACTGTCTGGGCCGCCATTATTTATAAAAAGTTGGAAGTAGATTGTAAGCTCTACAGATGAAAGTCTTCTGTCCTAAAGTGTCTGTTAACGAGTGGCACGTAATCAGTGTTATTAAGTATATTGATATTTATTTATTGCAATTTTTGTCCCCTTCTGTCTTATAATTGTATTGTAGAAATGTACAGTGCTGAGTATATGAGCAGCTCTTATTAAAGGAACAGTAACACCAACAAATGAAAGTGTATAAAAGTAACTAAAATAGAATGTGCTGTTGCCCTGCACTGGTAAAAGTTGTGTGTTTACTTCAGAAAGTCTACTATAATTTATATAAATAAGCCACTATGTAGCCATGGAGGCAGCCATTCAAAGGAGAAAAGGCACAGGCACACAGCAGATAACAGATAAGACTCTATTGTATTCTACAGAACTTATCTGTTATCTGCTATGTAACCTGTGCCTTTTCTCCTTTTTTCCAGCTTGAATGGCTGCCCCCGTGGCTACTCAGCAGCTTATTATATAAATTATAGTAGTGTTACTGTAGCAAACACACCAGTTTTACCAGTGCAGGGCAACAGTGCATTATATTTTTATTACTTGAAAGCTCTTTCATTTTTTGGTGTTACTATTCCTTTAAATACATACATACAGATTTGCAGGCATACTGTCCAGCATACTGTTGGGGAATACTGATATATGGTGTTATTTCTGCCATCTTGCCTATCTGCCATCATCTTGCCCCTGTGCCACCATCTTGCCCTACCATTCCCATCTTGTTCTACTGTTTCCTACTTGTCCTTTGTCACCATCTTGCCCTACTATCTCCATCTTGCCCTACTGTCCCCATCTTGCTCTACTGTCCCCATCTTGCTCTACTGTCCCCATCTTGCCCAACTGTCTCTATCTTGCCCTACTGTCCCCATCTTGCTCTACTGTCCCCATCTTGCTCTACTGTCCCCATCTTGCCCTACTGTCTCCATCTTGCTCTACTGTCTCCATCTTGCTCTACTGTCCCCATCTTGCTCTACTGTCCCCATCTTGCTCTACTGTCCCCATCTTGCCCAACTGTCTCTATCTTGCTCTACTGTCCCCATCTTGCTCTACTGTCTCCATCTTGCCCTACTGTCCCCATCTTGCCCTACTGTCTCCATCTTGCTCTACTGTCCCCATCTTGCTCTACTGTCCCCATCTTGTCCTACTGTCTCCATCTTGCTCTACTGTCCCCATCTTGCTCTACTGTCCCCATCTTGCTCTACTGTCCCCATCTTGCCCAACTGTCTCTATCTTGCTCTACTGTCCCCATCTTGCTCTACTGTCTCCATCTTGCCCTACTGTCTCCATCTTGCTCTACTGTCTCCATCTTGCCCAACTGTCTCCATCTTGCCCTACTGTCTCCATCTTGCCCTACTGTCTCCATCTTGCCCTACTGTCTCCATCTTGCTCTACTGTCCCCATCTTGCTCTACTGTCTCCATCTTGCTCTACTGTCTCCATCTTGCCCTACTGTCTCCATCTTGCCCTACTGTCTCCATCTTGCCCTACTGTCTCCATCTTGCTCTACTGTCCCCATCTTGCTCTACTGTCCCCATCTTGCTCTACTGTCTCCATCTTGCCCTACTGTCTTAATCTTGCCCTACTGTCTCCATCTTGCCCTACTGTCTTAATCTTGCCCTACTGTCTCCATCTTGTCCTACTGTCTCCAACTTGCCCTACTGTCTCCATCTTGCCCTACTGTCTCCATCTTGCCCTACTGTCTCCATCTTGCCCTACTGTCTCCTTCTTGCCCTACTGTCCCCATCTTGCCCTACTGTCTTCATCTTGCCCTACTGTCCCCATCTTGCCCTACTGTCTCCATCTTGCCCTACTGTCTCCATCTTGCCCTACTGTCTCCATCTTGCCCTACTGTCTCCATCTTGCTCTACTGTCCCCATCTTGCCCTACTGTCTCCATCTTGCCCTACTGTCCCCATCTTGCCCTACTGTCTCCATCTTGCCCTACTGTCTCCATCTTGCCCTACTGTCTCCATCTTGCACTACTGTCTCCATCTTGTCCTACTGTCTCCATCTTGCTCTACTGTCCCCATCTTGCTTTACTGTCCCCATCTTGCCCTACTGTCTCCATCTTGTCCTACTGTCTCCATCTTGCTCTACTGTCCCCATCTTGCTTTACTGTCCCCATCTTGCCCTACTGTCTCCATCTTGTCCTACTGTCCCCATCTTGCTTTACTGTCCCCATCTTGCCCTACTGTCTCCATCTTGTCCTACTGTTTCCATCTTGCTCTACTGTCCCCATCTTGCTTTACTGTCCCCATCTTGCCCTACTGTCTCCATCTTGTCCTACTGTCTCCATCTTGCTCTACTGTCCCCATCTTGCCCTACTGTCTCCATCTTGCCCTACTGTCCCCATCTTGCCCTACTGTCCCCATCTTGCCCTACTGTCTCCATCTTGCCCTACTGTCTCCATCTTGCCCTACTGTCTCCATCTTGCACTACTGTCTCCATCTTGTCCTACTGTCTCCATCTTGCCCTACTGTCTCCATCTTGCACTACTGTCTCCATCTTGTCCTACTGTCTCCATCTTGCACTACTGTCTCCATCTTGTCCTACTGTCTCCATCTTGCTCTACTGTCTCCATCTTGTCCTACTGTCTCCATCTTGCTCTACTGTCCCCATTTTGCCCTGTGGGTAAAGGTATGTTAATCAGTTCTACTGAGGGAAAATAATTGGGTGATCCATGCTCTGTATTTTGCAGGTGAATGAATATGGCAGCGCAGGGTACAGTTATGCTGAGCGGTGCCTGGCAGCCCAGATACATTACACCTGATGGATCTCACTAGTCTCTGTGCCACTGCTATTCATCTACTCTGCAACTGCTAAATAATTTAAATGATTTCCCTCGCTATTCTGTCTCTCTCCAGCCTAAATTTACTGCGTGAAATTCAGTTACCATAGCAACAATAAAGTTGTTAAATATAAATTTAGCCTTTTATTGCCACTCTAACTACTGTAGGGTTGCTATGCTCAGTAACTGGCAACAAAAAACAGAACTTCTACAAAAAAAAGGAGCAATTATTAGTTTTTCTTTTACAAGTGAACTTCCCCTTTAATATAATAGAATGTACAGGAGAAGCCATTATACAGTGCTATGGAGATTTTTCTGTAAAGGTGAAGAATCATAAATGGCAGTTAAGAAATCCTGAAATACATTGAAACCACAACACTTTCCTTAAAGAAGAGACACAGTAGGGATTCCAGCATTCGGCTGCTGAGAGCTGAAGTTGAACAACAGCCACAGGTCCCAGTAAGCAGCACACAGAGGGTGTAAGTAGCATATGAGTATATATATACAGTATATAGTTAGAGGGTACTCACTGGCATCATGCTGTCTGTATGCGCCTGGGGGTGAGGGAAGGAGCCGGCGTCGGTGCTGGCAGAGGGGGAGAATGAACATGGGGAGGGGGGTGAGGATCAGGTTTCTGGAGATGACCTGGGTCAAAGGTTTCTAATGAAGGTTTCAAGCTGTTGGTGCAGGATGGAATTACTCACTTGTCTTTTATGGCCAATAGCCCCCCCCCCTACACATTGCAGCAAGTCTGCCTTTCCCCTAAGCTGGGCTGCCAGCCTACCCCCCTCTCCTTGAGTGTCTCTCAGGTTCTGCCAGCCTAC
Organism: Xenopus tropicalis; assembly: GCF_000004195.4. Taxonomy (NCBI): domain Eukaryota; kingdom Metazoa; phylum Chordata; class Amphibia; order Anura; family Pipidae; genus Xenopus; species Xenopus tropicalis. The sequence goes on along the minus strand of NC_030681.2, from coordinate 8,968,442 downwards.
CCCCTCTCCTAGAGTGTCTCTCAGGTTCTGCCAGCCTACCCCCTCTCCTAGAGTGTCTCTCAGGTTCTGCCAGCCTACCCCCTCTCCTAGAGTGTCTCTCAGGTTCTGCCAGCCTACCCCCTCTCCTAGAGTGTCTCTCAGGTTCTGCCAGCCTACCCCCCTCTCCTAGAGTGTCTCTCAGGTTCTGCCAGCCTACCCCCCTCTCCTAGAGTGTCTCTCAGGTTCTGCCAGCCTACCCCCCTCTCCTAGAGTGTCTCTCAGGTTCTGCCAGCCTACCCCTCTCCTAGAGTGTCTCTCAGGTTCTGCCAGCCTACCCCCTCTCCTAGAGTGTCTCTCAGGTTCTGCCAGCCTACCCCCTCTCCTAGAGTGTCTCTCAGGTTCTGCCAGCCTACCCCCCTCTCCTAGAGTGTCTCTCAGGTTCTGCCAGCTTGCCCCCTCTCCTAGAGTGTCTCTCAGGTTCTGCCAGCCTACCCCCTCTCCTAGAGTGTCTCTCAGGTTCTGCCAGCCTACCCCCTTCTCCTAGAGTGTCTCTCAGGTTCTGCCAGCCTACCCCCCTCTCCTAGAGTGTCTCTCAGGTTCTGCCAGCCTACCCCCTTCTCCTAGAGTGTCTCTCAGGTTCTGCCAGCTTGCCCCTCTCCTAGAGTGTCTCTCAGGTTCTGCCAGCTTGCCCCCTCTCCTAGAGTGTCTCTCAGGTTCTGCCAGCCTACCCCCTTCTCCTAGAGTGTCTCTCAGGTTCTGCCAGCTTGCCCCCTCTCCTAGAGTGTCTCTCAGGTTCTGCCAGCCTACCCCCTTCTCCTAGAGTGTCTCTCAGGTTCTGCCAGCCTACCCCCTTCTCCTAGAGTGTCTCTCAGGTTCTGCCAGCCTACCCCCCTCTCCTAGAGTGTCTCTCAGGTTCTGCCAGCCTACCCCCTCTCTAGAGTGTCTCTCAGGTTCTGCCAGCCTACCCCCTTCTCCTAGAGTGTCTCTCAGGTTCTGCCAGCCTACCCCCCTCTCCTAGAGTGTCTCTCAGGTTCTGCCAGCCTACCCCCTTCTCCTAGAGTGTCTCTCAGGTTCTGCCAGCCTACCCCCCTCTCCTAGAGTGTCTCTCAGGTTCTGCCAGCCTACCCCCTTCTCCTAGAGTGTCTCTCAGGTTCTGCCAGCCTACCCCCTTCTCCTAGAGTGTCTCTCAGGTTTCTGCCAGCCTACCCCCTTCTCCTAGAGTGTCTCTCAGGTTCTGCCAGCCTACCCCCCTCTCCTAGAGTGTCTCTCAGGTTCTGCCAGCCTACCCCCCTCTCCTAGAGTGTCTCTCAGGTTCTGCCAGCCTACCCCCCTCTCCTAGAGTGTCTCTCAGGTTCTGCCAGCCTACCCCCTCTCCTAGAGTGTCTCTCAGGTTCTGCCAGCTTGCCCCCTCTCCTAGAGTGTCTCTCAGGTTCTGCCAGCTTGCCCCCTCTCCTAGAGTGTCTCTCAGGTTCTGCCAGCTTGCCCCCTTCTCCTAGAGTGTCTCTCAGGTTCTGCCAGCCTACCCCCTTCTCCTAGAGTGTCTCTCAGGTTCTGCCAGCTTGCCCCCTCTCCTAGAGTGTCTCTCAGGTTCTGCCAGCTTGCCCCCACTCCTAGAGTGTCTCTCAGGTTCTGCCAGCCTACCCCCTTCTCCTAGAGTGTCCTCTCAGGTTCTGCCAGCCTACCCCCTTCTCCTAGAGTGTCTCTCAGGTTCTGCCAGCCTACCCCTTTCTCCTAGAGTGTCTCTCAGGTTCTGCCAGCCTACCCCCTTCTCCTAGAGTGTCTCTCAGGTTCTGCCAGCTTGCCCCCTCTCCTAGAGTGTCTCTCAGGTTCTGCCAGCCTACCCCCTTCTCCTAGAGTGTCTCTCAGGTTCTGCCAGCCTACCCCCTTCTCCTAGAGTGTCTCTCAGGTTCTGCCAGCTTGCCCCCTTCTCCTAGAGTGTCTCTCAGGTTCTGCCAGCCTACCCCCTTCTCCTAGAGTGTCTCTCAGGTTCTGCCAGCTTGCCCCCTCTCCTAGAGTGTCTCTCAGGTTCTGCCAGCCTACCCCTTTCTCCTAGAGTGTCTCTCAGGTTCTGCCAGCTTGCCCCCTCTCCTAGAGTGTCTCTCAGGTTCTGCCAGCCTACCCCCTTCTCCTAGAGTGTCTCTCAGGTTCTGCCAGCCTACCCCCTTCTCCTAGAGTGTCTCTCAGGTTCTGCCAGCCTACCCCCTTCTCCTAGAGTGTCTCTCAGGTTCTGCCAGCCTACCCCCTTCTCCTAGAGTGTCTCTCAGGTTCTGCCAGCTTGCCCCCTCTCCTAGAGTGTCTCTCAGGTTCTGCCAGCCTACCCCCTTCTCCTAGAGTGTCTCTCAGGTTCTGCCAGCCTACCCCCTTCTCCTAGAGTGTCTCTCAGGTTCTGCCAGCTTGCCCCCTCTCCTAGAGTGTCTCTCAGGTTCTGCCAGCCTACCCCCTTCTCCTAGAGTGTCTCTCAGGTTCTGCCAGCCTACCCCCTTCTCCTAGAGTGTCTCTCAGGTTCTGCCAGCCTACCCCCTTCTCCTAGAGTGTCTCTCAGGTTCTGCCAGCCTACCCCCTTCTCCTAGAGTGTCTCTCAGGTTCTGCCAGCTTGCCCCCTCTCCTAGAGTGTCTCTCAGGTTCTGCCAGCTTGCCCCTCTCCTAGAGTGTCTCTCAGGTTCTGCCAGCCTACCCCCTTCTCCTAGAGTGTCTCTCAGGTTCTGCCAGCCTACCCCCTTCTCCTAGAGTGTCTCTCAGGTTCTGCCAGCCTACCCCCTTCTCCTAGAGTGTCTCTCAGGTTCTGCCAGCCTACCCCCTTCTCCTAGAGTGTCTCTCAGGTTCTGCCAGCTTGCCCCCTCTCCTAGAGTGTCTCTCAGGTTCTGCCAGCCTACCCCCTTCTCCTAGAGTGTCTCTCAGGTTCTGCCAGCCTACCCCCTTCTCCTAGAGTGTCTCTCAGGTTCTGGCCAGCCTACCCCCTTCTCCTAGAGTGTCTCTCAGGTTCTGCCAGCCTACCCCCTTCTCCTAGAGTGTCTCTCAGGTTCTGCCAGCCTACCCCTTTCTCCTAGAGTGTCTCTCAGGTTCTGCCAGCTTGCCCCCTCTCCTAGAGTGTCTCTCAGGTTCTGCCAGCCTACCCCCCTCTCCTAGAGTGTCTCTCAGGTTCTGCCAGCTTGCCCCCTCTCCCTGTGTCCCTCTCCCACCCTCCTGCCTCTTCTTCTGGAATTTGTTTCTTAGGGCTAACAATCTCCCCCACTCTTGCCTTCTCTTTCTCCCACAGTCCTTCTCCACTCATGGAGTCTCTTTCTCAGGGCTACCAACCTGCCCTGTCCCCTGGAGTCTTTTTCTCAGGGCTACCAACCTGCTCTGTCCCCTTGAGTCTCTTTCTCAGGGCTACCAACCTGCCCTGTAGCCCAGAGTCTCTCAGGACTACCAACCTGCCCTCTTTCTCAAGGTTACTAGCCCATCCCTCTCCAAATGTACCATGTAGGTATTCACTTGTTTTTATGGCTAACAGCCTGGCCCCAGCTCATTGCAGCTAGCCCACCTTTCTCCCCAGCTGACAGCCTACCCCCCTGCCCAGCTTGCCCTTTGTGCTTGATTCTCTGTTTCTGTCTCAGAGGTGCCATCCTGACCCCCCCTGGGGTTTCCTTCTTGGGGCTACAAATCTTCCTATTCTCCTGGATTCTCATCCCGTTGCCCCCACCCCTCTGGGAACCTCTATGATTATTTTTATCCTTTATTTATGTAGTGCAGATACACATACACCGCACTTTCCGGTAGGAAAGCATTCAGAGAAGATCAGTCGCCACCACTAGAGGAGATTAATCTCGGGGCCCAATCAGTATTTAAACAAAGCGTGATTGGATATTGATCAGGTGATACAATCTTTAAACCCCAGAATCCCTTTGCTCTTCTCCTGACTATATCAGTTGCCAAAATCTTTCCGGCTCCATATTAAGAATAACTGACAAAATCCTTTTCATTTCAAATCTTTATCCAGGGTTGACTGGGGTGTCCGGGGCCCACCGGAACTAATGCCTGGAGGCCCCCCACCCAGTCACAAGGTGCCATGGACAGTGCTTTTATTATATACACATTCACCACCCCTTTTTCTACAGAGAAAGACGCTGCCATTGGCCAAAGGCTTGTTTATATATATATATATATTATCTAATTCATATAGAGAACCCAGTGGCCAGTAGGCAGTAGGGTATTATATTTGCATTTACCCCGCCTAACCCTTTTGCCCATGGAAGTGTCAGTGCTGATCATTTGGCAAATTGGGCCCATGAATTGCTGAGCTGCTGGAACATTTTCTTCTTCCTCTTCCCAGATTATATCAGCGAGTGTAGTAATAACATGGGTGTAACCATAAAATGATCCATTTATAGCTGCGCATATCAAATAGATGTATTATATTACTATTATGCAACTTAGCTGGGAACAAAAGTCCAACCTTGCCCAGAGGATTCCAGCCACATATTAAATCCACAGCCTGCATGGCTTTGTATAAATCAGTTCAGTCTGCAGCATGCATCTAAACTAATTGCTAATTAGCCATGCAGGATGTGAATTTATCATGGTGGCTGTAATAAAGGGGTAAGGCGGCAACCCTAACCACACAGCAATAATACTTTAGGGCCCCCATCAACTTTGGCAATAAAGTTGGCCATAAACAGGTTAATAAAAGCTGCCAACTTGGCCCCTCCAGACTGAATGGTAGAGTCCATACTGTATAGTAGAGTCCAGACTGAATGGTAGAGTCCAGACTGTATAGTAGAGCCCAGACTGTATGGTAGAGTCCAGACTGTATGGTAGAGTCCAGACTGTATGGTAGAGTCCAGACTGAATGGTAGAGTCCAGACTGTATGGTAGAGTCCAGACTGTATAGTAGAGTCCAGACTGTATGGTAGAGTCCAGACTGAATGGTAGAGTCCAGACTGTATGGTAGAGTCCAGAGTGAATGGTAGAGTCCAGACTGTATAGTAGAGTCCAGACTGTATAGTAGAGTCCAGACTGTATGATAGAGTCCAGACTGTATGGTAGAGTCCAGACTGTATGGTAGAGTCCAGAGTGTATGGTAGAGTCCAGAGTGTATGGTAGAGTCCAGACTGTATGGTAGAGTCCAGCCTGTATGGTAGAGTCCAGACTGTATGATAGAGTCCAGACTGTATGGTAGAGTCCAGCCTGTATGGTAGAGTCCAGCCTGTATGATAGAGTCCAGACTGAATGGTAGAGTCCAGCCTGTATGATAGAGTCCAGACTGTATGATAGAGTCCAAACTGAATGGTAGAGTCCAGCCTGTATGATAGAGTCCAGACTGTATGGTAGAGTCCAGCCTGTATGATAGAGTCCAGACTGTATGATAGAGTCCAGACTGAATGGTAGAGTCCAGACTGTATGATAGAGTCCAGACTGTATGATAGAGTCCAGACTGAATGGTAGAGTCCAGCCTGTATGATAGAGTCCAGACTGTATGGTAGAGTCCAGCCTGTATGATAGAGTCCAGACTGTATGATAGAGTCCAGACTGAATGGTAGAGTCCAGCCTGTATGGTAGAGTCCAGCCTGTATGATAGAGTCCAGACTGAATGGTAGAGTCCAGCCTGTATGGTAGAGTCCAGCCTGTATGGTAGAGTCCAGCCTGTATGATAGAGTCCAGCCTGTATGATAGAGTCCAGACTGAATGGTAGAGTCCAGACTGTATGGTAGAGTCCAGCCTGTATGGTAGAGTCCAGCCTGTATGATAGAGTCCAGCCTGTATGATAGAGTCCAGACTGAATGGTAGAGTCCAGCCTGTATGATAGAGTCCAGACTGAATGGTAGAGTCCAGCCTGTATGATAGAGTCCAGACTGTATGATAGAGTCCAAACTGAATGGTAGAGTCCAGCCTGTATGATAGAGTCCAGACTGTATGGTAGAGTCCAGCCTGTATGATAGAGTCCAGACTGTATGATAGAGTCCAGACTGTATGATAGAGTCCAGACTGAATGGTAGAGTCCAGACTGTATGATAGAGTCCAGACTGAATGATAGAGTCCAGCCTGTATGATAGAGTCCAGCCTGTATGGTAGAGTCCAGCCTGTATGATAGAGTCCAGACTGTATGGTAGAGTCCAGCCTGTATGATAGAGTCCAGACTGTATGATAGAGTCCAGACTGAATGGTAGAGTCCAGCCTGTATGGTAGAGTCCAGCCTGTATGATAGAGTCCAGACTGAATGGTAGAGTCCAGCCTGTATGGTAGAGTCCAGCCTGTATGATAGAGTCCAGACTGAATGGTAGAGTCCAGACTGAATGGTAGAGTCCAACCTGTATGATAGAGTCCAGACTGAATGGTAGAGTCCAGACTGTATGGTAGAGTCCAGCCTGTATGGTAGAGTCCAGCCTGTATGATAGAGTCCAGCCTGTATGATAGAGTCCAGACTGAATGGTAGAGTCCAGCCTGTATGGTAGAGTCCAGCCTGTATGATAGAGTCCAGACTGTATGGTAGAGTCCAGACTGAATGGTAGAGTCCAGCCTGTATGGTAGAGTCCAGACTGTATGGTAGAGTCCAGCCTGTATGATAGATTCCAGACTGTATGATAGAGTCCAGCCTGTATGATAGATTCCAGACTGTATGGTAGAGTCCAGCCTGTATGATAGATTCCAGACTGTATGATAGAGTCCAGCCTGTATGATAGATTCCAGACTGTATGGTAGAGTCCAGCCTGTATGATAGATTCCAGACTGTATGATAGAGTCCAGCCTGTATGATAGAGTCCAGCCTGTATGGTAGAGTCCAGCCTGTATGATAGAGTCCAGCCTGTATGGTAGAGTCCAGCCTGTATGATAGAGTCCAGACTGAATGGTAGAGTCCAGACTGAATGGTAGAGTCCAGCCTGTATGATAGAGTCCAGACTGAATGGTAGAGTCCAGACTGTATGGTAGAGTCCAGCCTGTATGGTAGAGTCCAGCCTGTATGATAGAGTCCAGCCTGTATGATAGAGTCCAGACTGAATGGTAGAGTCCAGACTGTATGGTAGAGTCCAGCCTGTATGGTAGAGTCCAGCCTGTATGATAGAGTCCAGCCTGTATGATAGAGTCCAGACTGAATGGTAGAGTCCAGCCTGTATGATAGAGTCCAGACTGAATGGTAGAGTCCAGCCTGTATGATAGAGTCCAGACTGTATGATAGAGTCCAAACTGAATGGTAGAGTCCAGCCTGTATGATAGAGTCCAGACTGTATGGTAGAGTCCAGCCTGTATGATAGAGTCCAGACTGTATGGTAGAGTCCAGCCTGTATGGTAGAGTCCAGCCTGTATGATAGAGTCCAGACTGAATGGTAGAGTCCAGCCTGTATGGTAGAGTCCAGCCTGTATGATAGAGTCCAGACTGAATGGTAGAGTCCAGACTGAATGGTAGAGTCCAGCCTGTATGATAGAGTCCAGACTGAATGGTAGAGTCCAGACTGTATGGTAGAGTCCAGCCTGTATGGTAGAGTCCAGCCTGTATGATAGAGTCCAGACTGAATGGTAGAGTCCAGCCTGTATGATAGAGTCCAGCCTGTATGATAGAGTCCAGACTGAATGGTAGAGTCCAGCCTGTATGATAGAGTCCAGACTGAATGGTAGAGTCCAGCCTGTATGGTAGAGTCCAGCCTGTATGATAGAGTCCAGACTGTATGGTAGAGTCCAGACTGAATGGTAGAGTCCAGCCTGTATGATAGATTCCAGACTGTATGGTAGAGTCCAGACTGTATGATAGATTCCAGACTGTATGGTAGAGTCCAGCCTGTATGATAGATTCCAGACTGTATGGTAGAGTCCAGCCTGTATGATAGAGTCCAGACTGTATGGTAGAGTCCAGACTGAATGGTAGAGTCCAGCCTGTATGATAGATTCCAGACTGTATGGTAGAGTCCAGCCTGTATGATAGATTCCAGACTGTATGGTAGAGTCCAGCCTGTATGATAGATTCCAGACTGTATGGTAGAGTCCAGCCTGTATGATAGATTCCAGACTGTATGGTAGAGTCCAGCCTGTATGGTAGAGTCCTGCAAGAAAAGCTGGTACCCTGCAGGTAGGATATTCAGATGCGGGTATAGATGTTGGTTGGCAGGTCATGGGTCTCTGGGTCACTGGTCAGGTTGCAGTTCTATCCATATTTTTTATCTTTTATTTTATTATATTAACAATATTATCTATATTTTACTCCTTTAAACATATTTTTACATTTTTTTTCTTCCCCCGCCCACTCCTGATGATGTCACTTCCAGTTTGCGCTTCCAAAAATGCTCAGTATATTTATTAAGTCCAAAAATGTTTTTAAAAGCATAGATGTAAAACTTCAGCATCTAAATGCTTGCGAGTTCATATAGAAGTCAATGGGAATTGTAGACCCATTGAATATAATGAAAAGAATACAGGATCGGACTGGGGGGTGCAGGGCCCACCGGGGCTTCTGCCTCGGGGGGCCCCTGTACCCCCCAATGGCCCCCACCGCCTTCACCCCCCCCTGCGCAAAGGCCCCCCAACACCCTCCGACCCCCTCCCCCGAGCACTCCTAAAAGAAACTTACCTGCGGCGCGTTGGGAGAGGGAGATGGGGGATCGCGGGAGTGCCCTGAGGGGGGGGATCAGATCTGGGCCCACTGGGTTTTTTCCCAGTACCCTGGCGGCCCAGTCCGACACTGAAAGAATATGAATTGATGCATTAGATTTTTTTTTCATGGTTTAATTTATTTCAATTTTTTATATTCACATTTTTTTAATAAAAAATGTGAACTTTAGTAAAAAAAAAATTTTTTATTGGAATTGAAAAAAAACCCTCTAAAATTCACATTCAAAAGTTGATAAATAAGCCTCTAATAATTCTACTAACATTTCCAGGGTAGGGGCTAAAGTACTGGGCCAGTGCCAGATGCTGTACAGTTGCCCAAATACCTAATTTGGTGATTGACAGGATTAGTGGGAAATCCCATTGCCTGGGCTAAACCATGTAGGAGGGGTGGGTGTCACGGGGAGAAGAAGGAAATGAAGGAGCGGTCGGCACAGCTTCTCATCTCCCCTTTAATGTTGATGACATTTCCTTGCCCGGTCCTGTAGGTAGAGCAGCCAGGAATGCTGGGAAACATTCCATTCACCGGGCAGGAATGTGGGAGTATCACTTCTTCTGTAAATCTGCTGCTATGTATCATACATGGGATGTATTGGGGCACAAATACCATGACATTGAATTCCTTATAAAAGCTAATAATAATGTTTTCCATGAATAACATAGCTGCTGTCCAATGGGTGGGTCCCAAATACTCTGCAGAGCATGATTCACTCCGATACACGCCTCACTTGCCTTTAGTCTACACTGCATACAGCACCATATCCCCCATATGTAATAAGAGGCACTAAGTTTGCCCAGGAGCAGTAACCTATAGCAACCAATGAAATGTTTGCTTTTAAACAGGTGACCAGTAAATGCTGCCTGTGTAAGCCACATCACCAGTGGTGGAACAACGGGGGGTGCGACCGTACCTGAGCCCACACCCCCTTGTGGTCTACCGGAGCCCTGATAGAAAATTGCATTTGGAAGGGGGGCCTGGCTCCATGTCCTGCATCCAGACCCCACCCCTGATAGTTACATTACTGAACATAGCAAATAATCAGCAATTAAATTTGAACCTACAAGTTAGAAAACAAAAGCAAAGATTTGATTGGTTGCCATGGGCAAGAACAAGTTTGCCTAGGAGCAGTAACACATACCTCCCAACTGGCCCGATTTCCGCAGGACAGTCCTTCTTTTAACAGCTCAACCCGCAGTCCCAGATTCTTACTGAAAAGTCTCTCATTTCCCTTTGATCTCACAGAAATCTTAACAAGCTTCAACTGCACTTAGATACATTGTTTCTCAGACTTAATTAAATAAGTAGCTTTTGGCAGAGAGCCCAGAAAGTTAACAAGCCTCCCCTGCACTGAGCCCCCCCTGTAACTAATAAGCTAAACAGGTCTCTTGGGGGAACTGAGACTCACAGCTTAAGGGCTCTGGCACACGGGGAGATTAGTCGCCCGCAACAAATCTCCCTGTTCGACTTACATTGTCGCCGGTGGGATGGCAGGGGAATGCAATTCGGGGAGATTAGTCGCCCGGGCAACTAATCTCCCCGTGTGCCAGAGCCCTTAGGCTGATGCCACACACAGTGTATGGTGTATATTTTCGGCAAGCCAAAAATCACATGCCGAAAATAGCGCTATACGCTCCTACCTGTGCAGGCACCCAAATGAATGGAATACGCTCGGGTGCAGGCACATGTAGCTGATAACGCGAGACTTCACATCTTCGGCGGATATCGGCTACATGTGCCTGCACCCGAGCGTATACTTCCCCTTTAACTGCCATGATTGCGTCTATTCTACCTAGGGAACACCCCTCTATTCCCATGTACACCATGATCTAATTGGTGACAATGTACCATATCATTAAAGTATATGTCCATGCCCAGCACTCGTGCTTACCAACGACTTACTCACAACCTGAGAAGGCAGAAAAATAACAGAACACCCAATACATTATGCAGGGTTTCCCCACACCTACAGTACAATAACAAAGAGCTTGCGTTCTAATGAGCAACTCAGCGAGTATGGCCCTGTAGGGAACGTGTGTAACATCAGTGGCATTTTATTGTAACAAACTGACATGTATTTGTCACAGAATGGAGCACAGAGACCTATGGGATTTCTTCTATGTGCGGGGCAGGGAGCTAAGTGCAAAAACCATGGCAGATTGCACCTATATTTGCACCGTACCTTGCATGTAGTACAGGTATGGGACCTGTTATCCAGAATGCTCAGGACCTGGGGTTTTCCGTATAAGGGATCTTTCTGTAATATGGATCTCCCTAACTTAAGTCTGCTAAAAATCATTTAAATATTAAATAAACCCAATAGGGCTGTTCTGCCCCAATAAGGGGTAATTATATCTTAGTTGGGATCAAGTACAGGTACTGTTTTATTATTACAGAGAAAAGGGAATCATTTAACCATTAAATAAACCCAATAGGGCTGTTCTGCCCCCAATAAGGGGTAATTATATCTTAGTTGGGATCAAGTACAGGTACTGTTTTATTATTACAGAGAAAAGGGAATCATTTAACCATGAAATAAACCCAATAGGGCTGTTCTGCCCCAATAAGGGGTAATTATATCTTAGTTGGGATCAAGTACAGGTACTGTTTTATTATTACAGAGAAAAGGGAATCATTTAACCATGAAATAAACCCAATAGGGCTGTTCTGCCCCCAATAAGGGGTAATTATATCTTAGTTGGGATCAAGTACAGGTACTGATTTATTATTACAGAGAAAAGGGAATCATTTAACCATTAAATAAACCCAATAGGGCTGTTCTGCCCCCAATAAGGGGTAATTATATCTTAGTTGGGATCAAGTACAGGTACTGTTTTATTATTACAGAGAAAAGGGAATCATTTAACCATGAAATAAACCCAATAGGGCTGTTCTGCCCCCAATAAGGGGTAATTATATCTTAGTTGGGATCAAGTACAGGTACTGTTTTATTATTACAGAGAAAAGGGAATCATTTAACCATTAAATAAACCCAATAGGGCTGTTCTGCCCCCAATAAGGGGTAATTATATCTTAGTTGGGATCAAGTACAAGGTACATTTTTATTATTACAGAGAAAAAGGAAATCATTTTTAAGAATTAGAATTATTTGCTTATAATGGAGTCTATGGGAGATGGCTTTTCCGCAATTTGGAACTTTCTGGATAATGGGTTGCCGGATAAGGGATGCCATACCTGTAACTGATCCCCATAATTTCTGTAAAGATCTCTGGTAGAGTCCTGCAGCGGCTCGGGTACCCTGCGGGTTGTGGGCAGTGTCGTACTGTTATGCCAGGGACCTACTAAATAACACTGGACCATAGGCACAATCTCCAAACTATTCATCCTGCTGCCCTCAGATTTCAGGTCGCTGGTCTTATCCACATTTCTTATTTTATATTAGCTATATTATCTATATTTTACTCATTTTTCAAAAATGTTTCCCCCCCCATTCTGATGATGTCACTTCCGGTTTGCAGCACCACCACTTCCTGTTTAATGGCAGACAGCAGGTTGCAGATTGGGTTGCAACTTGCAGACAAAGCATTTGCAGGTCAGGTCGTTTAGTGGGTCAAAGCCAGTAAAAATGCGGGTTGTGGGTCCAGGTTGCAGGCCACGGGTCTCGAAAATTGGTTCCGCGCAGGACTCTGAGCTTTTATGCCCAGATGATTAGGTGGTATGATTAAAGCTGGGCCACAAGAACAACCTATGGGGGATTATTTGTAGTGGGCTAAACACCCACGCCATTGTTATGTTTGGAGCAAGGAACAAGAACATTTAGGACACAGACTCCTATTTTTGGCCGGCTAGCAGCAGTTAAACAGGTTGCCCCGGGGGCTTGGCTCTTACTTTCCTTTTCAAAAAGTCAGGTTAGTTTTTGTTTTTTCTTCTGCCTACATGGGGCAGATAATTACCTGCTGGTAACTGGGCTTTTGCCTGTCCCTGCCCTGTTCCTTGCAATGTTGCATGATGGAACTTGTATAATTAGGGCAATTAAAATGCTCAGAATAGACTTTCTATAGACTTTCTATTGTTGTCAATAGCAATAGCCTATAGCAAATTGGATTGATTAATCAGAGAAAATGGGGACTTCCCTGTATATACTGTATATATATATATTTTTTTCTTTACTATATTGCTATAATCAGCACATTTTAAGGCACATCCCATCTTCTCAGGGCATGCCCAGCTATGCTTAATGGCCAACACCCCAATCTACCTTCATTTAGTGTAGGGTAGCCATCTGGCTGGTAATTCACCGGCCTACCTGGCAAATTACCAGTTAGGGCGGGTGCCAGAATTACCAATCCGCCCATACCCTGCCTCCAATCCGCCCATACCCTGCCTCCAATCCGCCCATACCCTGCCCCGTATCCGCCCATACCATGCCCCCAATCCACCCATACCCTGCCTCCAATTCGCCCATACCCTGCCTCCAATTCGCCCATACCCTGCCCCTAATCTGCCCATACCCTGCCCCCAATCCGCCCATACCCTGCCCCCATTCCGCCCATACCATGCCCCCAATCCACCCATACCCTGCCTCCAATTCGCCCATACCCTGCCCCTAATCTGCCCATACCCTGCCTCCAATTCGCCCATACCCTGCCCCCAATCCGCCCATACCCTGCCCCCAATCCGCCCATACCCTACCCCCAATCTGCCCATACCCTGCCCCCAATCCACCCATTCCCCACCTCTATCAGGTCATTGCCCCGCCTCTGTGCTATCTCCACTGGCCTTCCTGCAGGGTTAGGCTGGGCCAGCTGGATAATGGGAAAAAACCCAGTGGCCCCGCTGACCCAGACCCCATTCCCCATCTGCCACTCCCATTGCTCCCCTGATTGCAGTTAAGTATAATAAATAAATGTTAATAATAATAATAATAATAATAAAGTATAAGGTAGGAACACGGGGGGGGGGTTATGAAGGGGGCTGGCAGTAATTGAGGGGGCCCCTGAGGGGGTGGGAGGCACCGGGGGTGGCAGCCCTGTTAGGCCTTGCACACCCCAGTCTGACCCTGCCTCCCTGGCCCACACATAGACTGTTCCACAAACAGTTAGGGGGGATTGAACAATGCATGACACTCATTTACAGTATGAACAGGGGCAATTTGTGCTTTCATTGCTTATTCACATGGAACCCCCCCTCCCCATTCAGTTGGTACAGCGGGAGTGGGGGCAGATTGTCTCAGCCTAACTATTTCACTTCGACTAGCCTTCATGGCGCCCCCCCCCCCCTTTCACTGGTTTTGGCCAGTCCCCCAGTTTGGGGCAGTGCGGGTATGACATTTTGCTTGTGGCTCTTTGCCACCCTGGCACAAGTGGTGCCCAAGATGAGACGTTCAAGCCTCTGGTTATCAGACTAAGGCAATCTGTGCCTAATTATGTTCTGTGGTTGTGAGGAAGCTGCAAGCTGATTGATAAATCTCGGCTGTTCCTTGGGTTTCATTGACGCCCGCAGTCAGCAAATCGTCTCTCTGCCTCTCCCATTTGGGAAACAAGATTGACTGGATCAAGACTTAGCTCATGTACTGACAGAAGCGCTGAGTGAATAAATACCACCTTCATTCACAACCTTAGTATCTTGCAGGTCTAAGCATCCAGCAGCTCTTCAAATTAAAGGATAAATAAACTTAAATTCACCTGTACTCTATTTTTTAATATGATGTAGATATTGATATTCAGAGACAATTTGCAATCAGTCTTCATTTTTTTACTTTTTTAAGTTTTTCTATTATTTAGCTTTTTGTCTGGCAGCTCTCCAGTTAAGTACTTAAGCGGCTATCTGGTTGCTAGGGTCTTATTTACCCTAGCAACCAGGCGATGATTGAAACTGGAGACTGGGAGATGAATATGCAAGTGACTGAATAGGAAAATAAGAAATAAAATGTAGCAATGGCAATAAAACCGTAGCCTTACAGAACAATAGATTTCTGTGTGCCGGGTCAGTGACCCCCATCTGAAGGTTAGAAAGAGGCAGAAAAGGGTACTATAAATCAGTGTTTTTCAACCTTTTTTGGGCAAAGGCACACTTGTTTCATGAAAAAAATCACGAGGCACACCACCATTAGAAAATGTTAAAAAATTTAACTCTGTGCCCAGCAGCAGTGCCCCCCTAGTACATTGGTGCCAAGAGCAGTGCCCCCCTAGTACATTGGTGCCCAGCAGCAGTGCCCCCCTAGTACATTGGTGCCAAGAGCAGTGCCCCCCTAGTACATTGGTGCCCAGCAGCAGTGCCCCCCTAGTACATTGGTGCCAAGAGCAGTGCCCCCCTAGTACATTGGTGCCCAGCAGCAGTGCCCCCCTAGTACATTGGTGCCAAGAGCAGTGCCCCCTAGTACATTGGTGCCAAGAGCAGTGCCCCCCTAGTACATTGGTGCCAAGAGCAGTGCCCCCCTAGTACATTGG